>NW_006798666.1:154604-179410 GCF_000442215.2 Lipotes vexillifer | reverse complement strand
AAACAAAAAAAAAAAAAAAAAAAAAAAAAAAAAAAAAAAAAAGTTATCTTGAAAATACAGTCCAAACTACTTAAAGAAAATTGGTTTTTAATACAGGCCTACTGTATCTAATTCTATATTTCTACTATTCTCTGCAATAAACTCTCTTCTCCCCTTAGCAGACGTCTCATAATGGACTCACCTTCCCCATTCTTTGCTTAGTACATTCTATCTTGATTATTCTCAGCAATGGTTGGATGAGAATAGGGTGGAACTCACGTTTAAGAAAATAGTATTGGTTTCTAGCATGACTGAGGCAAAAGACATTCATGCTCTAAGAAGGAAGATCTACGTCAATACAAATAGAGACACCAATGCCTGGGATGATCTAATTTGGTCAGGTTAGAGAATACAGAAAGCTAAGACTCTGTATGATGGTAGAAGGCCTTGGAGGCTTGGATTTCTGGGGGTCACTGAGGGAGAAAAGGGATGAAAGACATAATGCAGTTTATTCTGAGGACAAGGTGGCTATTTGATTCTAATTATGCATTATTTATTGAATTTTGTTCCTGGCTGCAGTTCAAGTGGTGAGACTAGCAGTGTCATTGACTGGGGAAAGACGGAGAGGCTAGCAGTCTTACCTGGAGCATTCAGCTCCATAAGTGTTCCTTAAAAATGTTTTTTCCATCTGTTCCACGGCTATAAACTATTCTCAAACACTGGAATCACCAACAACAGAATTTCAACACATTGAAATTGGTTTATTTTTATAATTCTATGAAATGTATGTAGATGTGTTGAGAAAAACAGAACCATTACCTCTTGAGTATGCATCTATAATTCAATTGACCATATCTTACTATTCTGCTCAAAAATTTAGTAGATCTTGTCATTTTCTTTCCTGCCATGGGAAAAATTCATAAAACATGCCCTATTCAATCAAGGAAATCTATAGTGATTTGTGAGAATATGAGTCCTCTGAGAATCTGGAATCAGCTATAATACGATAAATATCATAATAGGGGCCATCTCATCTCATTATTGGGAGGATTAACTAAAATAATACATATGTAGAGCACCTAGTGATGGTTCAATTTTTTAGAATTATGCTTGTATTTATTCTAGCAAGTTTATCAAAACTTGCTCCAATTCTTGAATCCTGTTAAATTACATGGTATAAATTGATAAATACTCAAAACAAAATAAGTGTAATATTTAAGAGTTGACACATGAGTCCCTCTTAGGAAAGAAACTATTCTCGATAAACTCCTGGATTATAGAAGATAAGACCCAGGGGGCACATGTGGACCCCTTAACTTATTCATTCCTTCATTCATTCACTCATGCGTTCATTGAGTGCTTACTATCAGGCATTGAAGTTATAGCAACAAACAAAACAGATAAAGCCATTGATCTCATAAAGTTAATGTTCTACTGGGGGAGACACACACAGAGACACACACACGTTCTTAATTTCAGGGAGTGATAAGTGCCATGAAGCAAATAGGACAAGGCAGAGAATAACTAGGTAGGTTAGGGGACTTAGGATGGATAGGATGGTCACAGAAGGCATCTTTGAAGAGGTGACATTTGAATCAAGACCCGAATGAGGTGATGCAGCAGATAAAGAGAATTGGAAGCAGAGGGAAGAGCAAGTGCAAGGGATCTGGTTTGGGAACAGATGTGGCAAGTTGGCGAGGCACCAGGAAGGCCAGGGTGTCCAGGACTTAGGGTGTAAAGAACTTTACATTTTATTCTAATAGCAGCTCTTTTTCTCATAACCATATAGGAGTGACTCAGCTATTCTAAACGAAATAATAAAAGGATTTATTTAAATCAATCCACTATTAATTAATTTAACATAACCTTCTTTAAATTGAATTTAATTAAACAGTACTGAAGTACAAAAATGAAAGGAATAGTCGTTCCCACTAACCCAGTACCTCTCCCTAAAAGGAAATGCTATTATAATTTTGGTGTATTCTTCCAGTTCAAAATATATTTATTTACTGCCAAAAATAGAAACATGCCACAGACATCATTTTGCACCCTGATTTTTTTACTTCATAATATCACTTGGAAACTCTTCCATTCAAGGGTGTACATATTTTCATTATTTTTAAATGACAGCTCAATGTCACACTGTATGGATTATCCTAATCGATTTAATTAGGCTCTTATATAAAAACTTTGTTTCCAATTTTTGCTATTATAAACAATACTATTACTTAAATCTTGGGATGTATAGATAAATTCACAAATTTATTCCAGAGCACACTTCCAGAGGGGCTGAAGGACTGATGGAAGTTTCCATCAAGAAAGGTAACTGAGGGGATCAGGGTAACCTTATACTAAATGTAGAGTCATTCTTCTTACAGCAGTGTAAATGCTTTGCCCTCTTAATCCCCTTGTCCCAATCTTCCAAAAAGTTCTCTGCACTCATGAATGTTTCATTTTGCATGGGCTACATTTTTGTTTTGCGGAAAAAAAAAATAGTTCAGAGTGTAAAACTGGAATGATCTGGTGGATAAAAGGGACAGGAAACATAGAAACCTAGACACAGGCTGGAGGAAGAGTAACCATTAAGAACTCAAGCTACCTGGATTTCACTGACATTTGAAAAGTGTTTCCTCCTTCCACAAGGTGGGTATCAAGATTCAAGGCAATATTATCTAGATCTCAACGAAGACAAGGTGGCCCCAGCTGACATCTGGGTTACATATTTAATGCCCAAACATCCAAGGAGGGGGGAATCAGTCAAGCTAACTCTTTTGATTTCATGTAAACAAAATAACCAATTGATGGACTGATTGCTTCACTTGTTTTGGATTTCTGTATACACAGCCACATGCCAGTGATCAAAAATAAATCATCATCTTCAAATTCAGAACAATACACAGGACTGTGTTATATTGTTCATAGCAATCTATGTTATAAAGAAAAATGTATCTAGTAAGAATGTATCATTCTTACTTCACATTTTTGTAAGGTACCAAAAAGAACATTAATTATAGGCAAATAATTGTCACTTACCCGGAATACAAATAGCCTCCTTCTTAATTATGGCTTCTTTGCTTTTCTTCCTTCTCTCAGTAGTGTGGTACTTTATTATTCATTCTTATCTCCACAATAGGGTAAGCTGATAAAGAAGAATAGAAACCCATATCAATATTTTCAGCTGTCCAACTAAGTGTTTAAGGGCCATACCAATATTTTTATTAAATAAATTAAGGATTTCCATATTTTTACTCATGTTTTCATTTAATTTCTTAAAAACAAAGAGTGTTTCAGCTATCAGAAATGAGCCAATTGGGCTTCCCCGGTGGCGCAGTGGTTGAGAGTCCGCCTGCCGATGCAGGGGATGCGGGTTCGTGCCCCGGTCCGGGAGGATCCCGCATGCCGCGGAGCGGCTGGGCCCGTGAGCCATGGCCGCTGGGCCTGCGCGTCCGGAGCCTGTGCTCCGCAGCGGGAGAGGCCACAACACTGCCTGCCAATGCAGGGGACAGAGGTTCGTGCCCCGGTCTGGGAAGATCCCACATATCGCGGGGCAGCTGGGCCCCTGAACCATGGCCGCTGAGCCTGTGCGTCCGGAGCCTGTGCTCCACAATGGGAGAGGCCACAACACAGAGAGGCCCGCGTACCGCAAAAAAAAAAAAAAAAAAAGCAATGAGCCAATTATTATCTATTCCCCTAAATAATTTAGAAAGACATTCAATAGCGTCTACTTGTCTCTGATTATAAAAATAATTACATCTCCATTGCAAAAACTATAAATATATACAACAAAAACTGGCTGGTTTCCTCTGCTTATTTGTAGTGTCTATATTTCTATACTATTTTGGAAAATTGAGTCAATAAATTGCATGGATGTTAAGCTAAAATGTGGATTATGAAAGTAAATTATAAAATCTTCTCCTGTAAATATCCTTCAATAATTATTATAAATCTAGAATTATATAGCTATAATCCTATCTAAAATCACAAAAGAGACAAATCTTCCCCTCAATTTTTTCTAATTCCTATGGTTTCAATTATCATCTATTCAAAACATGTACCTAATCTAGATTCCTCTTCTGAATTGCAAATCTGCATATCCAACGCCTGCAAGAAATACCCATTTAGAGTTCCCAGGCATACCTCAAAGTCAACAAGTTCAAACGACCTTAAGAAAGCTTTTTTACCTGACATCGATTTTTCCTTCAATGTTTCTCATCTTAGTTAAAGGCAGTACCATCTACACCTCAATTGATAAAGCAAAATATCTTCTCTCCTTTTCTTTAGTTCTCCATATCCAATCATTAAGTCTTGTTTAATTTGCCTCCTAAATACTTCTTGGCTCATTTTACTTCTTGCCATCCTCACTGTTTCTAGCCTAACTAAAATCACTACCTCTTTCACCTGGGTGATGCAGTCCACGTGAATGGGGCCCCTGGAGTTGTACAGTAGGCAACATTTGGAGTCCTTCTAGCCTCATCTTTTATCATTTTCCTCTCAAACTCTACTCTGTAGCATATTAAACATCTTTTGTCTCCTTAAACATTTCCTACTGTCTTACCTTGGAGCCTCCAGACAAGCTGTACTCTTTGCCTAGTGTATATAGCATAGTTATATAATATACATAACATATATGTGTATTATGTATATGTTCATATATGCTATATGTATATATATATATATATATATATATATATATATATACACACACACACACATCACACATATATATTATTTACTCTGAGATACTTTTTATCATCACCCCTGAGATCAACATGATGGCTGAGCTGGGTGTCCCACCAATATAGTCCCAAAACATCTGTTACTTTCTAATCAGCACACTTACTACTTTTATTATAATTACTCATTTGCCTGATTATGCCCTCTGGTGGCATCAAGAATGTGTATTTTTTTATTACTGTGTTTTCAATATCCAGCACAACTACCAGAGTAGACACTGGAAATATTTCCTAAATGGAAGAATTAATGAATCAATAAGTAAATGCTAATGTTTCAAGCAAAAATATGATAACACAAGGGTCATGACCTCATTCAAACCAAGAATTATGGTGAAGTAGGAGATATTTGTAGATAGAGTTAATGTCATTATTATAATTCCATCTGTAAGGTAAAATGTAGTGCTTATTATTCATTTCCAAAAGCTGAGAATTAATATTATTATTTTTTTTTTACATCTTTATTGGAGTATAATTGCTTTACAATGGTGTGTTAGTTTCTGCTTTATAACAAAGTGAATCAGTTATACATATACATATGTTCCCATAACTCTTCCCTCTTGCGTCTCCCTCCCTCCCACCCTCCATATCCCACCCCTCCAGGCAGTCACAAAGCACCGAGCTGATGTCCCTGAGCTATCCTGCTGCTTCCCACTAGCTATCTACCTTACCTTTGGTAGTGTATATATGTCCATGCCTCTCTCTCGCTTTGTCACAGCTTACCCTTGCCCCTCCCCATATCCTCAAGTCCATTCTCTAGTATATCTGCGTCTTTATTCCTGTCTTACCCCTAGGCTCTTCATGACATTTTTTTTTTCTTAAATTCCATTTATATGTGTTAGCATACATTATTTGCCTTTCTCTTTCTGACTTACTTCACTCTGTATGAGACTCTACGTCCATCCACCTATTACAAATAAGCTCAATTTCGTTTCTTTTTATGGCTGAGTAATATTCCATTGTATATATGTGCCACATCTTCTTTATCCATTCATCCGACGACGGGCACTTAGGTTGTTTCCATCTCCGGGCTATTGTAAATAGAGCTGCAATGAACATTTTGGTACATGACTCTTTCTGAATTCTGGTTTCCTCAGGGTATATACCTAGTAGTGGGATTGCTGGGTCATATGGTAGTTCTATTTGTAGTTTTTTAAGGAACCTCCATACTGTTCTCCATAGTGGCTGAACCAATTCACATTCCCACCAGCAGTGCAAGAGTGTTCCCTTTTCTCCACACCCTCTCCAGCATTTATTGTTTCTAGATTTTTTGATGATGGCCATTCTGACTGGTGTGAGATGATATCTCATTGTAGTTTTGATTTGCATTTCTCTAATGATTAATGATGTTGAGCATTCTTTCATGTGTTTGTTGGCAGTCTGTATATCTCTTCTTTGGAGAAATGTCTATTTAGATCTTCTGCCCATTTTTGGATTGGATTGTTTGTTTTTTGTTATGGACTACATGAGCTGCCTATAAATTTTGGAGATTAATCCTTTGTCAGTTGCTTCATTTGCAAATATTTTCTCCCATTCTGAGGGTTGTCTTTTGGTCTTGTTTATGAGTTCCTTTGCTATGCAAAAGCTTTGAAGTTTCATTAGGTCTCATTTCTTTATTTTTGTTTTTATTTACATTCCTCTAGGAGGTGGGTCAAAAAGGATCTTGCTGTGATTTATGTCATAGAGTGTTCTGCCTATGTTTTCCTCTAAGAGTTTGATAGTTTCTGGCCTTACATTTAGGTCTTTAATCCATTTTGAGCTTATTTTTGTGTATGGTGTTAGGGAGTGATCTAATCTCATACTTTTACATGTACCTGTCCAGTTTTCCCAGCACCACTTATTGAAGAGGCTGTCCTTTCTCCACTGTACATTCCTGCCTCCTTTATCAAAGATAAGGTGACCATATGTGCGTGGGTTTATCTCTGGGCTTTCTATCCTGTTCCATTGATCTATCTTTCTGTTTTTGTGCCAGTACCATACTGTCTTGATTACTGTAGCTTTGTAGTATAGTCTGAAGTCAGGGAGCCTGATTCCTCCAGCTCCGTTTTTCGTTCTCAAGATTGCTTTGGCTATTAGGGGTCTTTTGTGTTTCCATACAAATTGTGAAATTTTTTTGTTCTAGTTCTGTGAAAAATGCCAGTGGTAGTTTGATTGGGATTGCATTGAATCTGTAGATTGCTTTGGGTAGTAGAGTCATTTTCACAATGTTGATTCTTCCAATCCAAGAACATGACATATCTCTCCATCTATTTGTATCATTTTAATTTCTTTCATCAGTGTCTTATAATTTTCTGCATACAGGTCTTTTGTCTCCTTAGGTAGGTTTATTCCTAGATATTTTATTCTTTTTGTTGCAATGGTAAATGGGAGTGTTTTCTTGATTTCACTTTCAGATTTTTCATCATTAGTATATAGGAATGCCAGAGATTTCTGTGCATTAATTTTGTATCCTGCTACTTTACCAAATTCATTGATTAGCTCTAGTAGTTTTCTGGTAGCATCTTTAGGATTCTCTATGTATAGTATCATGTCATCTGCAAACAGTGACAGCTTTACTTCTTCTTTTCCGATTTGGATTCCTTTTATTTCCTTTTCTTCTCTGATTGCTGTGGCTAAAACTTCCAAAACTATGTTGAATAAGAGTGGTGAGAGTGGGCAACCTTGTCTTGTTCCTGACCTTAGTGGAAATGCTTTCAGTTTTTCGCCATTGAGGATGATGTTGGCTGTGGGCTTGTCATATACGGCCTTTATTATATTGAGGAAAGTTCCCTCTACACCTACTTTCTGCAGGGTTTTTATCATAAATGGGTGTTGAATTTTGTCAAAAGCTTTCTCTGCATCTATTGAGATGATCATATGGTTTTTCTCCTTCAATTTGTTAATATGGTTAATCACATTGATAGATTTGCGTATATTGAAGAATCCTTGCATTCCTGGAATAAACCCCACTTGATCATGGTGTATGATCCTTTTAATGTGCTGTTGGATTCTGTTTGCTAGTATTTTGTTGAGGATTTTTGCATCTATGTTCATCAGTGATATTGGCCTGTAGTTTTCTTTCTTTGTGACATCCTTGTCTGGTTTTGGTATCAGGGTGATGGTGGCCTCATAGAATGAGTTTGGGAGTGTTCCTTCCTCTGCTATATTTTCAAAGAGTTTGAGAAGGACAGATGTTAGCTCTTCTCTAAATGTTTGATAGAATTCGCCTGTGAAGCCATCTGGTCCTGGGCTTTTGTTTGTTGGAAGATTTTTAATCACAGTTTCAATTTCAGTGCTTGTGATTGGTCTGTTCATATTTTCTATTTCTTCCTGATTCAGTCTTGGCAGGTTGTGCATTTCTAAGAATTTGTCCATTTCTTCCAGGTTGTCCATTTTATTGGCATAGAGTTGCTTGTAGTAATCTCTCCTGATCTTTTGTATTTCTGCAGTGTCAGTTGTTACTTCACCCTTTTCGTTTCTACTTCTATTGATTTGAGTCTTCTCCCTGTTTTTCTTGATGAGTCTGGCTAATGGTTTATCAATTTTGTTTATCTTCTCAAAGAACCAGCTTTTAGTTTTATTGATCTTTGTTATCGTTTCCTTCATTTCTTTTTCATTTATTTCTGATCTGATTTTTATGATTTCTTTCCTTCTGCTAACTTTGGGGTCTTTTTGTTCTTCTTTCTCTAATTGCTTTAGGTGCAAGGTTAGGTTGTTTATTCGAGATGTTTCCTGTTTCTTAAGATAGGATTGTATTGCTATAAACTTCCCTCTTAGAACTGCTTTTGCTGCATCCCATAGATTTTGGGTCATCGTGTCTCCATTGTCATTTGTTTCTAGGTATTTCTTTATTTCCTCTTTGATTTCTTCAGTGATCACTTCGTTATTAAGTAGTGTATTGTTTAGCCTCCATGTGTTTGTATTTTTAACAGATCTTTTCCTGTAATTGATATCTAGTCTCATAGCGTTGTGGTCGGAAAAGATACTTGATACAATTTCACTTTTCTTAAATTTACCAAGGCTTGATTTGTGACCCAAGATATGATCTATCCTGGAGAATGTTCCACGAGCACTTGAGAACAATGTGTATTCTGTTGTTTCTGGAAGGAATGTCCTATAAATATCAATTGAGTCCATCTTGTTTAATGTGTCATTTAAAGCTTGTGTTTTCTTATTTAGTTTCATTTTGGATGATCTGTCCATTGGTGAAAGTGGGGTGTTAAAGTTCCCTACTGTGAATGTGTTACTGTCGATTTCCCCTTTTATGGCTGTTAGTATTTGCCTTATGTATTGAGGTGCTCCTATGTTGGGTGCATAAATATTTACAATTGTTATATCTTCTTCTTGGATCGATCCCTTGATCATTATGTAGTGTCCTTCTTTGTCTCTTCTAATAGTCTTTATTTTAAAGTCTATTTTTTCTGATATGAGAATTGCTACTCCAGCTTTCTTTTGGTTTCCATTTGCATGAACTATGTTTTTCCATCCCCTCCCTTTCAGTCTGTGTGTGTCTGTAGGTCTGAAGTGGGTCTCTTGTAGACAGCAAATATATGGGTCTTGTTTTTGTATCCATTCAGCCAATCTGTGTCTTTTGATGGGAGCATTTAGTCCATTTACATTTAAGGTAATTATCGATATGTATGTTCCTATTCCCATTTTCTTAATTACTTTGGGTTCGCTATTGTAGGTCTTTTCCTTCTCTTGTGTTTCTTGCCTAGAGAAGTTCCTTTAGCATTTGTTGTAAAGGTGGTTTGGTGGTGCTGAACTCTCTCAGCTTTTGCTTGTCTGTAAAGGTTTTAACTTCTCCATCAAATCTGAATGAGATTCTTGCTGGGTAGGGTAATCTTGGTTGCAGGTTTTTCTCCTTCATCACTTTAAATATGTCCTGCCAGTCCCTTCTGGCTTGCAGAGTTTCTGCTGAGAGATCAGCTGGTACCCTTATGGGGATTCCCTTGTGTGTTATTTGTTGTTTTTCCCTTGCTGCTTTTAATATGCTTTCTTTGTATTTAGTTTTTGACAGTTTGATTAATATTTGTCTTGGTGTATTTCTCCTTGAATTTATCCTGTATAGGACTCTCTGTGCTTCCTGGACTTGAGTAACTATTTCCTTTCCCATATTAGGGAAGTTTTCAACTATAATCTCTTCAAATATTTTCTCAGTCCCTTTCTTTTTCTCTTCTTTTTCTGGAACCCCTATAATTCGAATGTTGGTGCGTCTAATGTTGTCCCAGAGGTCTCTGAGACTGTCCTCAGTTCTTTCATTCTTTTTTCTTTATTCTGCTCTGCAGTACTTATTTCCACTATTTTATCTTCCAGGTCACTTATCTGTTCTTCTGCCTCAGTTATTCTGCTATTGATCCCATCTAGAGTATTTTTAATTTCATTTATTGTGTTGTTCATCGTTGTTTGTTTCATCTTTAGTTCTTCTAGGTCCTTGTTAAATGTTTCTTGCATTTTGTTTATTCTATTTCCAAGATTTTGGATCATCTTTACTATAATTATGCTGAATTCTTTTTCAGGTAGACTGCCTATTTCCTCTTCATTTGTTAGGTCTGGTGGGATTTTATCTTGCTCCTTCATCTGCTGTGTGTTTTTCTGTCTTCTCATTTTGCTTATCTTACTGTGCTTGGGGTTTCCTTTTTGCAGGCTGCAGGTTCGTCATTCCCGTTGTTTTTGGTGTCTGTTCCCAGTGGCTAAAGTTGGTTCAGTGGGTTGTGTAGGCTTCCTGGTGCAGGGGACTAGGGCCTGTGTTCTGATGGATGAGGCTGTATCTTGTCTTTCTGGTGGGTAGGTCCACATCTGGTGGTGTGTTTTGGGGTGTCTGTGGACTTATTATGATTTTAGGCAGCCTCTCTGCTAATGGGTGGGGTTGTGTTACTGTCTTGCTAGTTCTTTGGCATAGGGTGCCCAGCAGTGTAGCTTGCTGGTCGTTGAGTGAAGCTGGGGGCTGGTGTTGAGATGGAGATCTCTGGGAGATATTCGCCATTTGATATTATGTGGAGCTGGGAAGTCTCTTGTGGACCAGTGCCCTGAAGTTGGCTCTCCCACCTCAGAGGCACAGCACTGACTCCTGGTTGCAGCAACAAGAGTCTTTCATCCACACAGCTCAGAATAAAAGGGAGAAAAAGTAAAAGAAAGAATTAGTAGAAGTAGAAAGAAAGAAAGAAGGGAGGGAGGGAGGGAGGAAGGAAGGAAGGAAGGAAGGAAGGAATGAGGGAAGGAAAAAAGAAAGAAAGAAGATAAAGTAAAATAAAATAAAGTACGATAAAATATACTAAAGTTATTAAAATAAAAAAATAATTATTAAGAGAAAAAAAGAAAAAAAATTTAAAAAACAAAATAACAACAACAACAAAAAACGGACAGATAGAACCCTAGGACAAATGGTGGAAGCAAAGCTATACAGACAAAATCTCACACAGAAGCATACCTATACACACTCACAAAAAGAGGAAAAAGGGAAAAAAATCATAAATCTTGCTCTCAAAGTCCACCTCCTCAATTTGTTATGATTCGTTGTCTAAAGGAGGGAAGGAAGGAAAGAAAGAAAGAAGATAAAATAAAATAAAATAAAGTTATTAAAATAGAAAATAATTATTAAAAATAAGAAATAAATTAAACAAAAAAACAAAAAAAACAGGCGAATAGAACCCTAGGACAAATAGTGGAAGCAAAGCTATACAGACAAAATCTCACACAGAAGCATAGCCATACACACTCACAAAAAGAGGAAAAAGGGGAAAAAAATCATAAATCTTGCTCTCAAAGTCCACCTCCTTTATTTGGGATGATTCGTTGTCTATTCATGTATTCCACAGATGCAGGGTACATCAAGTTGATTGTGGAGCTTTAATCCGCTGCTTCTGAGGCTGCTGGGAGAGATTTCCCTTTCTCTTCTTTGTTCTCACAGCTCCAAGGGGCTCAGCTTTGGATTTGGCCCCACCTCTGGGTGTAGGTCGCCGGAGGGCGTCTGTTCTTCGCTCAGACAGGAAGGGGTTAAAGGAGCCGCTGATTCGAGGGCTCTGGCTCACTCAGGCCAGGGGGAAGGGAGGGGCACGGAGTGCGGGGCGAGCCTGTGTCGACAGAGGCCGGTGTGACGTTGCAGAAGCCTGAGGTGCACTGTGCGTTCTCCCGGGGGAGTTGTCCCTGGATCCCGGGACCCTGGTAGTGGCAGGCTGCACAGGCTCCCCGGAAGGGGGGTGTAGATAGTGACCTGTGTTCGCACACAGGCTTCTTGGTGGTGGCAGCAGCAGCCTTAGCGTCTCATGCGTGTCTCTGGTGTCCGCGCTTTTAGTGGTCGCGCCCGTCTCTGAAGCTCCTTTAAGCAGTGCTCTTAATCCCCTCTCCTTGCGCACCAGGAAACAAAAAGACAAGAAAAAGTCTCATGCCTCTTCGGCAGGTCCAGACTTTTCCCCGGACTCCCTCCCGGCTAGCCGTGGCGCACTAACCCCCTGCAGGCTGTGTTCACGCCGCCAACCCCAGTCCTCTCCCTGCACTCCGACTGAAGCCCCAGCCACAGCTTCCAGCCCCGCCCGCCCCGGCGGGTGAGCAGACAAGCCTCTCGGGCTGGTGAGTGCCGGTTGCCCCTGATCCTCTGTGCGGGAATCTCTCCGCTTTGCCCTCCGCGCCCCTGTGGCTGCGCTCTCCTCCACGGCTCCGACGCTTCTGCCCGCCGCCACCCGCAGTCTCCGCCCGCGAAGGGGCTTCCTAGTGTGTGGAAACCTTTCCTCCTTCACAGCTCCCTCCCACTGGTGCAGGTCCCGTCCCTATCCTTTTGTGTCTGTTTTTTCTTTTTTATTTAGCCCTACCCAGGTACGTGGGGAGTTTCTTGCCTTTTGGGAGGTCTGAGGTCTTCTGCCAGCGTTCAGTAGGTGTTCCGTAGGAGTTGTTCCACGTGTAGATATATTTCTGGTGTATCTGTGGGGAGGAAGGTGATCTCCGTGTCTTACTCTTCCGCCATCTTCCCGGAAGCCTCCCAGAAGCTGAGAATTATTAACACTGCCTCTGTAAGCAGAAACGCTCACGAAAAGCCTGGGATCCATGGTGTGCCTTTTCCTAACTTCGCCATTTTAGACATGACAGCTGAACTCTAGCTGAACACAGCCAGACAACTCCCAAGGATAAAACTAAAACCTTAAGTTGCCAGCAAATTGTTTTCCAAAAGAATAATTATTAGGACAACAAAATCATATAAATATGAAATGGAAAGCCGTGACAGGTCATCTAACCTCTCCTGTGAGAATTCTCTTAAATGTTGGCCTCAGTGCTCTTCAGGGTGAATTTTAAGTACAACCAGTGATGTAAATCCCACCTTTACCCTTGGGAGGCTGTTGTGCAAACCAAAAGTTTCCACTGCTTCTACTTGGGTAAAATATTTTAAAATTTGCCTTTTCCTCAATGTGTGTATTTTACTCTAGCTCTCTTGTGCCTCTGTCTTTCTAGGTTTTATAAATAAAAATAAGTGGTGATATAATCTTAGAGCAGTAATTTTCCTTCAACTAAGAGTTCAGTTACAAGCAGCAAATGTACTCTTTTCTTTTAAAGTAAACCTAATGGTGACAATAATTTTTTTTTTCTATTCTAAGTTTAATGCACTTTTATTTCATTCTATTGATGTTTACAAATTGGAAGGGGTAAAAAAGTCAGAATTTATCACTTCAGTAGGTTAAATCTTAGTAAAATCTTCAGGTTCATTTGCTGTGATGCTAAAAATTTAATGGAATATTGTTTAATTAAATGAGCTGTCTGCTGGAGCTGGGAAATTTGGGGATTATATAGAATGTTATGAAACTTATTTTTGTTTATTTGTTTAACATTTTAATCTTATTTTTCCTTGAGAATCTTGCCACTATCGGTCTCAATACATTACCCTTTCATGTAATTAAACCTATCGTGGTTCAATGGGTAAGACAATATTGGCTTTTTAAATGCAACATTTCCCAAACATTAGTCTTCTGTGTACCAATTACCTGAATTTTGGCATATTTTATACTACTGTACAATGTTTCACTGAATATTTTTCTTTTTTTCTTTCTTTTTTTTTTTTTTTGCGGTACGCGGGTCTCTCACTGATGTGGCCTCTCCCGTTGCGGAGCACAGCCTCCAGACGAGCAGGCTCAGCGGCCATGGCTCATGGGCCCAGCCGCTCCATGGCCTGTGGGATCTTCCTGGACCGGGACACGAACCCGTGTCCCCTGCATCGGCAGGCGGACTCTCAACCACTGCGCCTCCAGGGAAGCCCTGAATATTTTTCTTGAGATAACGTACTTGTTTGAATTCAAATATATTTTAAGTAATATTTATGTCATTTAATCCCTTTTTCCCCTAATATAGGTAAATGCATACAATTTAAAATGTTATTGCATAACTTCTAAAATTATCTCATAGCCCACAGTTTGGAAAAGCTGTTCTGTCATATTTCATCATAAATCTCGGGGAGAGGCTTCTGCTGCCATGGAGGTGTTCTTCATGATCCATTGCCACAAGACCACCATCTTCACAGATGTCAAGGAGCAGAGCAACGTGATCAAGCTCAAGCGGCCGCTGGAAGAGTAGCAGCTGTACAAGGACGACCAACTTCTGGACCACGGGAGGACATTGGGTGAGTGTAGCTTCACCAGCCAGAGAGCAAGGCCTCAGGCTGCAGCCACTGTGGAGCTAGCCTTCCAGGCAGATGAAGCATTTGAAGCCCTGTGCATTGAGCCTTTCTCCAGCCCACTTGAGCTGCCTGCTCTGTGTGATGAAGCCGCAGGACTCAGAAAGCAGCGCCAATGAACAAGCTGTGTAGTTGGAGAACCTTCCCCCACTCCTGTTCCCCCCATCTCCCTCCAATAAAAGAGATTTGGGTGTTAAAAAAAAAATCTATATATAATTTCCTTCTTTCATAAAAGAATCTAACTTTCAGTGTTATTTTCTGATAGTCTCCTAGCAGTCTTAAAAATTTGTATTGTGAATTTTAAAAAAAACCTAAAAAATAATCTGCATTGTGTGTATTATGTTTTAAATTTGTTATGCTGTTCTCCTATTACTATAAAAATCCATTTAATTTAAACAAGTATAGAGAAATCACAGGCATTATTTATAAAAATTAAAAGATTAGTTTTTTTCTTTGATACATTTCTAATAGAGATGCTACTGAACTTATTTTACTAAGGGGGTAAGACATAGTTAATAACACCCAAAATATTTAAAATATTCTGTTCTATTGATACTAGTTATTGCCTGAATATTGTGCACTCCTACTTTTTTATATAACATTTTCAAAAGTCAACCTAAGTCAAACATAAATTCTAAATTAGACATTGATTCATATGAACTCATATTTTGATCTGATTGTTTTCTTTGGGTACTATATTGGGTACCTCTGAAAACACTTCTACTTCAAAATTATTGAGGAAAAATAGTCTTTAGCAACAAATAAATAGAGATTTACAAAACTTTGACCATTATGAAAACCTGCTGCAGTTATCCTCAGCTGGATTCATTGCCATTTATTATTTTTGTTTATGATCTTTCAGCCAGTTCCCAATCCGTGTGACTCTGTTCTCATCCAAAACAATTATAATTAATTTGCAACTAAAAGTTCATGATCCACTGTTTCAAATGCTTCACTGAAGCCCAAATACATGACGTCAGTTCCATCCTCTTCATCCAATTAGTTTTGCAACTCTATCAAACAGGCCTATCATCATGGTCTGGCATGATTTGTTCATTATGGACCATGGTGCTTAAGGTTCAAAATTCCATGTCTTCTAACTGCTTACAGATTTTCCTTCACTATTTTTTTCCTTACTTCACTCCATATTGATCTATTGCTTGGTTGTGTGTAGACATTTGTTTTACTCGGACATGTTTACAAAGAAGAAAAACTGAAGGAAAGTAATATGTAGAATCACTTTAATTGCTCTTTGCAAACTACATAGCATTTAATTGAGGTGTTTTGGGAGCTTTGGTCTTTTTTATATTTCCTTAATTTTACATAAAATCCTTTTCATGAGAATTACTAAGGAGTTCTGCATTATTAATTTGTGGGTACTTGCATTTTCAAAAGACTATGAAACTAGGCTAATTAGAGAGAGTGTTTTGGCTCAGAGGGTTCATACAATAAAGCAATAGGTTCCATCATGACTTAAATAGAAAATGAGCTAATTGTAGGGTAGAGTGGAGTAAAGAAGAGCTAAGAATGTCTATATGAGGGATAAGATTAATTCATAATTTATAATATATAATTACAAATATTTGAATTTTTATAAATATTTGAATGGCTGTAATATAAAACTAGTTGTAAAAGTAAAAACAACTTTAAGATTTCTTGGTACACCAACAGCCCATTCATGACAATTATGGGTAAAATCTGCAATAAGCAATAGTTTAATGACATCAATTACCAATTGTATTGGCTCCAATTTCTATGATAGTTAAATTGCTTCATTATACGTGAATAATCCTAGAAAAGTTTGTTCCTTTAATGTTCTTCCTAGAAAGCTGTTGACGTTTGCTGATTGCATAGCAAATGTCTTTTTCTTTAAAAAAAAAAAATTCACAATATAGCAACTGTTTTAACCTTCGAAATTACTAAAGTCTGAGAAATTGGAGATTTTCATATTACATTTCCTTTCTGTTCAGGGTAATTAAAAAACATGTTTACAAAAAGTTATAATTTTTTTTTTTTTTTTTGCGGTACAGGGGCCTCTCACTGTTGTGGCCTCTCCCGTTGCAGACCACAGGCTCCGGACGCGCAGGCTCAGCGGCCATGGCTCACGGGCCCAGCCGCTCCGCGGCACGTGGGATCTTCCCGGACCAGGACCTGCATCAGCAGGCGGACTCTCAACCACTGCGCCACCAGAGAAGTTCCCAGCTCTTATTTTTTAAGTCTGATTAATATCTGATCAAATTCTAGGCTAGGGCTCAGCCACTAAAGGGCTTGGCAGTTTGAAATTTAAGCAGGCATGTAAAATGGTCTTCTTGATTGCTCACAGGGGCAGGAGCTGTGTGTTCACAGACAATCAAAGAAAAGGGAAAACATTTCATTTTTTTCCAATCAAATTGCTAATTTCTGGAAAACTTTGTGAAATTATAAATGAGAAACTGTAATAAACTTTTGTGAATCTAAGCACACATGATTTAAAGGCTAACTTGCCTGTGATATTGGAATAGTGTAGAAGAAATTGAAAATAATGTTTTTAATAGAAAAATTATTTGTAACACTTGCTATTTGAAGGGTTGGATCCCCTTCAAATTTGCTTACTGATGATGTGTTTGTTTATTCCTTCAAGATTTAAATAAGAAACACATACCAAATCTCAAAATTTTAATCCTTATTTTCAACGTTTCATGATGAAAATTCTTTTTACTTTTTAAAGGATCTTCTAATTATTCTGATAAAGACACTTAATGATTAAGTATTTCCCACTGAAAGAATAAGTTTTTTATGTTGTAGTCACATGAATGAGCACATCATATTAGCTACATGACAATACAATAAAAAAAATGACAATGACAATCACTTGGGTAACACATTAGATCCTAATGCAGGTAAAATGGCACTTCCCTGCCTTGTTCACCTCAATTTCATGTACCTAGAAGCACTCAATCAATGTATCAATGTTTGTTCACTGAATACATTAAACTCAGAAAGTTTAAATTTTTACACTTTTTCCATTTAGAAGAAAATCTACATTTGCTTTTAAATAATAGAAACTCTAGATTCACAGAAACAAAAAACTCACTGAATTAAGATATAAGTATGATTTAAATTGAATAGAAAAAATTTTAAATGGTTCCATATGGAAACTAAAAAGGCTAATATTAAAATAATGTTCTATCTCTTCTACTTCAAAGCACTTTTTATTATTTTAATTTAAATATTTATATATAATTTATCTCAGGAAATATCCTCTGTTGGTTCAGTGATGACAGGGGAAATATCTAATTTGTTCTGTACAGAGTCCTTGGTTTCTAGAATAATACTTGATTTGAGACATAGAAAACACTTAGTAAGTATTTGCTGAATAAATTCATGCAACAGCCAGCTTTCAAGCAGAGAAGCAGAAACAGGAGATCTGTTTTAAGAGATTTGTTGCAAGGAATTGGCTTATGCAGCTGCGGGGACTGGCTGGGCACCTCCAAAATCCACGGGGCAGGCTGTCGAGAAAGGCAGGCTGGAACTCTTGGTCAGGGTCAAATACTACTGTCCATAGGCAGAATTTCTTTTTCATCAGGGAAGCATCGGCTCTGCTCTTCAGGCATTTCAACTGATTGAATCAGACCCACTCAGGTTATCTAGGATAATTTCTCTTACCTAAATGCAACTAACTGATTATGGATCTTAATCACATCTAGAAAATACCTTCATAGAAACATCTAGGTTAGTTTTTGGTTGAATAAAGTGGGACTGTAACCTAGCCAAGCCGACACAGCAAGAAGTCTTGCATAATTGGAATAGGCATTACCTTTTTTGGTAGGAGATAATCCATCCCTGAGAGTTAAAAAAAAAAAAAAAAAAAAAGTAGATTGTCCATCTTACAGGTACTATTTATTTGGCACTTGTCACATGGTCTTAAGTTCATTTGATATTAAGCTTTTCATGTATATTGTCATTTGCAATAATTTTAAGAATCCTGCTTTTTGTCCTCATTCTACAGAGGAGAAAATTGAGGTTAAAAAATGATTTTAAAATTTTCAATGTTAACCAGCTGGTGAGGGTTGAACACTAAAATATACTACTGCCAAAGCCCTAACTCTTAAAAACTATTACATGAGTATGGCATTATTAAACAAAAATGTGGCATATAGAGAAAGGGAAAAAAATGTTCAAGTGTGTCATTTTAGTAAAGAATTTCAATCTCACTGCAATATACTTGTTCCTACCTCCTGCTCTCCATTGATGTGTTCATTTATGTCACTCCTCAACATTTCTGAGAAAGTGCTGAAAGGGAATACAGGATGCTTGAGATACTGATTATAAAGATATTTATTATCATTTGTGTCTTATTACAACAGATATTTGGAAAGCCACTAAAATGCTTTTTGAGACGACGACAACAGTAGGAAAAACAAACTTTTCTTATGTGCAAAGCTTATGCTAAAATTATTATTGATTTTTCCTTTTTTTTTTTTTTTTTTTTGCGGTATGCTGGCCTCTCACCGTTGTGGCCTCTCCCGTTGCGGAGCACAGGCTCCGGACACGCAGGCCCAGCCGCCATGGCCCACGGGCCCAGCCGCTCCGCGGAATGTGGGATCTTCCCGGACCGGGGCACAAACCTGTGTCCCCTGTATCGGCAGGCAGACCCTCAACCACTGTGCCACCAGGGAAGCCCATTGATTTTTATTTAACTTTATTCAATGTCTGGTTCTAGTGTTTAGAAATGTTCATAACTGAAAAGTAGGAACAAGATTTTAGCTTTTTAGCATGTAATAAAATATTTCTCCATGCCAATTTTTTATTCTACTTTCTCTTATTCTACTTTACTGCTTAGTTTTCTTATGTACATAGCTAAGCCCCTAACTACCATTATGTACAAATCTTAAATATAGTCTGGTCTTCTAAATCATATAGAAATAATCAAAAGAGATCAAAATGAATTTACCTATATATAATCAAATGGGATTCTTATTTATTACAAACTTTAGTAAGTATTATCCAGCCTAAATTTACAGGAGTTGGGGCTTTGATAGTGAATTTGATTTGTGAAATTCATAGTGAATCTCAACCTGTTCGTTATAAAGTTAGTAATCCATTTTAGCTTTTCCATGACAAAAACAAGCCCTTTTTTATGATATTAAACATAATTTTCTTTTATTTAATGTTAATGCTACAATGCTAGCTGTAAGTTCTGTGACTGTCCAAAAGATAGAAATAGAAGAGAACTGTAGAAAAGTCCAAATACAGTACAAAAAGAAGAAAGTCTTCCCAAAAGAAAGAAAAATGAAAACAGATGCAGTGTCATCCTCCATTATGTTAGCCCGTGCATGGTTCTTGCTAAAGAACAGACATTCAGTCTGCTTTGAATTATTTGTCACTTGGCTTCTTTATATTTCCATGCCTTATTTTGTATTTTATTCACTATTCATTGTGTTAAACAGTCTACATTGTGCAAAAATAATGTTAATATATATTCTTACCAAGGATTGAGCTATGCACAGCCAAGTTTAGAACCATCACAAACCTTGATGTTTTAGACTTTGCAACCAAACTTGATTGTTTTGGGGTCTGAGTTCACTTGCTCTTGGCCCATCTGAATGTAAAAGTCCAATGAATTTGACTTTAAAAGGCTTATAAAATATTCAAAAAGCTTCTTGCACATTAGATAGCTCTTAAGATAGAACATTTTGATGAGTTTAGTGTAAATGAATCAGAAGCATATGGATTAAATTTACCTTAAAATACTCCTGGGTTTAAGAATTAAGAGAAAATGTGCTTGGCAAAACACATTTTGGGTTTTGCCTAACCCAGAACATTGGAAAAGTAGTTCAAGATGTTTGATGAACCCAAAACATGGCTGGGTTTACCCATCCCTAATCCCCTGTGGTAATAGCAAAGGACAGGCAGAGGCAGATTTTAGGTGCATAAATCTGGTTCAGGTTTTTATCATGGTCATCCCAAACTATTGGATAACTCGAGAATGCCTTACCTTGTCTAAATCAGATTTGTGCTATGTGCTTTAAACAACCTCTGTTTAAGGACTGTAGAATGTGTGTTGTATGTGAAGGGTGTGGTTCTACATAATTATAGCAGCTTCTGTGTACCCACTCAACAAAAAAGAGAAATCATAAGGTTTATGCTTACCTAAAGTATATCAAGAGATGCAGAGACTTCAGTATTAATCTCAATGACTATTCATTTGAATTGAATAAGAAATTTATCAATTATTTCTCCCTCTAAAATTAGTAAAAATGTGCTAAAGAAGACTATGGGCTTCAAAAAGAAGCAACATGTACTATAGTCAATATTGTGAAATTTTATTTCCTTTTTCCAACTTGATTTTATTCCTACACAAGAAATGAGCAGCATATATGAGCAAGTCATTAAATTATCTGCGTATAACTTTATACCAAAAGCAACCATTCATTTCTGATTTAGGGAACTGACTGAATTGCTTTACAGTTGAATTTATGACTAAATCTTTGTGAGGAAACAAATGTGGGGGAAAAAAGTTATTATTTATCATCCATCGTCCTTCTCTTCCCATAAACAAATAGCTAGGGAGAGACACAGATCACTGACCCACGTTAATGCATATAAACAAATTCCTATGAATTGATGGCTCAGAGAATTTCAAATTACAGCATAAAATATTCATATTGTAATATCAAGTTTATCATGTAGGAATGCTGATGACCTCAATTAAGGTAGCGTGTTAAAGATAACATCTAAAGTGTAATCTAAATGTGAGTTTTTGTAACAAGTAATATATAAATGTAAGATATATTCTAGAACCCTAAATTAGTAAATATGAGTGATATTTTATCATACAAGTTGCAGGATTAAAAAGTGCTCTTCACAAAAAGAAAAATTATTATATTATGCAGTAATGATAGGCTATTTTCCGCAACATGATAAGAAATTACTAAGAAGATATAAAGGTCTGTTTTTACATATCTTTATACAAAAAGGCTATATTTTAAAAACATGCTCTGTTTATTTGTTTACCTACTCAAATAATAGATTACAAATAAGTAATTTTTATTTTTAAACAAAGAACTGGAAGGTAACTGATTCATAAAGTATTTATATAAAAATGTGTGAACATGGAGAATTTATTTTTAATAAAAAATAGAACTACAACTCTTTAAATAATTAGTTTTCCATCAGCCTTAACTTTCTGAAACTGGGAAACCAAAACATAGTTTTATCATGCTAAAGGAATGTCATCAAGACCTATACTTTAATTCTAGGCCCCAATTCATAGCCTTTGGATTCTTATTTACCATACAATTAACTTGATTATTCCACAAATATTTACTGACCACTTACTATGGGCAAGACACCCATAGGGAATGGCACAGAAAAATGTAAAAGAAGACAAAAATTGTATTGCCTAACAGTGTAACAATGGGTGCTATCAGGAATCATTTAATTTATGGTGAGTTTATTTTGTTTAAAAAGATCAGGACGTGTAGAACATAGTTTTAATCAACTTGAATTTAATGTGAATTTCGTATCGTATAGAGACGATTGCACAAATGCTATGCATAAGATATTATAGTGTGTGTCTGAATAAATAATACAAATAAGTATAGAATGCTTAATGTTGTATAACAGAACAGCCCTGGGGCAGGGACTAGGTCTTAACAGAAGGTAATTTCAAAGTTGTCTGTGAGGAAGATTATCAATGATCTTGAAAAATTTTTGGCTACTGATGAAAATTACAAGGGATATAGCCTGTTTCCAGCTAAGTCGATTGAGATAAATAGAAAATATTAGCCATCTAGATGTGTGTTCCAAGGACTACATGTAGCCAAATTACCAGGAGAATTTGCTAACAAGAGCAGTTTTCTGATAGTGGAACTTCTGGAGCAAGACCCATCCATCCTAGTTGTTAACAAGATTTTCAAATGATTCTTAAGCACATTAACTTTTAAAAACCACTCTTCTAAGTTCTGTCAGGAATCTTTGTGGAAAGATGACAGGGAGAGTTTTGGCAGGTAGCCAGTGAGCAGATATCTAAGAGCGCTACTCTCTTATGCTATATAAAGATACTCTAATGCAAATAACAGTGATTTGTAAGGTTTGGGGAACATACATTTTGCCATATGTATATTTCATACTAGAGCCATTTACTAGCTATATATTGACATTTACTATAAATAGATGGTTTAATTGTATTTATAAACCAGATATGGTGTTTCTATCTTGTTACTTTCATATGTCAGCTTCGTACAAGTCCTAACATGGCTACACACCTAGCATTTGACAGAACATTTTATTGTGAAACTAGGGAAAAAAGTAAAAGAACTCAGACAGGAAAGTATATGCCCCAAATTACTGACACATGAGGCTAATGTTATCAAACACTTTAAAAAGTTTCCCATCAAAAATGATTATTTTCTATTTTTCTAGTTCTAATTTTCTAGTTTGGGTTATGTTTCAGTTATATGGAAAATATATTCATAGGGAAATGTATTCTTTAACTATCTCAGATAAACTAGATATAACAGATTATGTTTTCGTTATACTTTTTTTATTTCTTTATAGATCCAGTAATAAAATTAAAAATAAAAAAATAATAAAACCATTTGGGGAAAGTGAAACAGAATAAAGTACACCATACCAACAGCTATCACATATGTAAATGCAGGTACAACAAGTAAGTAGAAATACTAAGAGATATATGGAGTTGATAGATCAGGGAATTGAAGGGGCAGAAACGCAGGGCCTCCCCTAAGCACCTGTCCCACTCAGATCACCTTCATTTTTAGCATTTTCTGCTTAGAAAAAGAGCGGTCTTCAGGCATTAATGCACTCAATTTCCCCTCCTCATAGTTTCACCACAACATACACATTTAACCTTACAATTTTTACCTTTTTTCCCTCTGATCAGAGAGAGAGGTGACCCTGCTATCTAAGGCTATCATTATACTTCTCTTCCTCCTCTCCTGAGTTTGTCTCACTTCATACAGCCTCCCTCCCTCTTAAGACATCTCCTTAAATCATTCTTCTATTCACAGTCAAGGTTGTAGCAAAAGTCTTGACATTCACCTTCATTTAGTTATTGCCCATTCTTTCCTCTTCAACTCACTTGTAATTGAATTCCACCTCTACTGTGCCACTAAAATTACTCTTATTAATGTCACCAATGGTTAACCCCAATGGAAGTTTTTTTTTTTAATCTATGTGAATCTTTAATTCTAATTCATTAGTTTTACTTTTGAAAAATGTCAAATTATAAAATTTTATGATTATAATTTAGCTGATCACTATTAGTTTGGGGAAAATGCAGCTCTCCATTTCTTTCTGACATGAAGACCTCCCCAGTTATTTTAAACTAAAGTTTTAAGGGGCACTATTACCTATACAGTGCAAAACCACAGCATGCATATATACCAAGGACAAAAATGCTCCTAGAGACAGACAACAGTCCCTCGCATTGAAGTATCATCAATACAACAACAAAGTAATAGCAGTAGAGTCTGTCCATATACCATATCTTAGCACATTGGTCTCACTGACATGTTAGACTCTGGCTTGCATAGCAACAGACTATCCAAGATCTGTAAATTGCCACTTGCTTTTATAGCTTACTAATTTTGAAAAACTTTCACAAAACTGATCAGTTTCTTGGTGTTTTGTTGGTTTGGCAGTAAACTATGTCTTTTGACTTTATATGAGTTTTAACAAAATTTACATAGGTACTTTAGCAATCAGAGCAGATGAGATAAAAATGTATTTTTAAATGATTACAAGAGTTAACTGTTTACAGAGTTGCAATCTCCCTGTTGTATCAAAATGAAGAAGAAAATGGCCAGCACTCTGTGTGTGAGTCACCATTCTTGGTCAGTCATGAGCCATAAGAAAATGATTGCTTCAAACTCTTCTCTGGAAACAGAGAAAATCATTTTTAAATGACTATACATACATTATAACAAATGTTCTGGCTTTCCAGAGATAGACACTGAAGAGACAGCAGTCTACTGAGAAAAGTAATAATACCCTCAATTGTCCAAGAGTTTATTTTTACCATCTTTGACCTATTTTGACCCTTTAAATCTCTCATTCTTCCTCCTGCTGTTTATATATAGGTGAATAGCTGTATCTTGATATGCGGAGTGAGAATACATGTAAGTTTAATATGAATATGACAATTAGTGCTATGTGATAATGAATGAAAAATATTTAACTTTATGATCTATGGTTTATTATATTATTATACAGTATATTAATCTTATATAATATTAATGCTAATTATTAATTATTTATTATTCATAAATGTCTTTTTCAGATTTTCATGTACCGTGAAGGGTCCTTTTAGCCTACTTCTCTTTCAGATTCTGGCAGAATACATAATAGTGCTAGCAACAATAATCATAGTATTTATTATTATTATTATTATTATTATTATTAATATCTCTGGCCAGTTATTAGGATCACATTTTAAATCTTTTTTTTTTTTTTTTTTT
>NW_006798666.1:126089-154514 GCF_000442215.2 Lipotes vexillifer | reverse complement strand
GGTACGCGGGCCTCTCACTGTTGTGGCCTCTCCCGTTGCGGAGTACAGGCTCCAGACGCGCAGGCTCAGCGGCCACGGCTCACGGGCCCAGCCGCTCCGCGGCATGTGGGATCTTCCCAGACCGGGGCACGAACCCGTGTCCCCTGCATCGGCAGGAGGACTCTCAACCACTGAGCCACCAGGGAAGCCCGTAGGATCACATTTTAAAATGAAAATTATAACAATAATAAAGTAGCTAATAAGTAATAAATTACTGAGCCCTCAGTAAGTGCCAAGCACTGTTTTATGCTCTTTATATGCATTATCTCATTTAATAATCTGGAGCCTGAAGTATAATACATTATTATTAATATCTCCATTTTTAGGTCAGCAAACGGAGGTACGGAGAGATAAAGCACGTCGTCTAGGATCAAAGGGGTAGTAAATGGCAGAGCAGGATTTGAGCTGACACAGTCTCTTTCTGGAGCATGCACTCTTAAAGAACATCCAATGAAAATGAGGATTTCATGCCATGTCAGGTCAAGTACCATACATAGAAAAAGATCTTTATGACACCATTTAAATACCATGTTATGCGTTCAGTATTTGCAAACAAAGAAAAGGGAGAGAATAACTGTCTCCAAGGGGAACAAAAATGAGATGGCTTGGCTTTATGTATGTAGAGAGACCTCTGAGCCTCTGAAGAAGGAAGAGGAATTTTTTAGGACAAAGTGAGGAAGCACATTCCAAGCAAAGGGAAGAACAATGAAAAATGCATTGAAGTGAGAGAGGGCACTGCACTTTCAAGAACCTCAAAATTCCCCAGAACATAAACTTCTCAGAGAGGAGAAGAGAGATGGTAGGCAGAGGCCAGATCATCGGGGATCTTACATGCAATGCGGAGGAGGTTGTGCTTTCCTAAAGGCAATTGTCATTGCCGGGTTTTGAAAAAGGAAGTGATATGAAATAATTTGCCCTTTAGGAAAATCATTCTGACAGGAAGTTTGAGGGTTGATTTGAGGGATATAAGAGGAGACAGGAAAATGAATTAGGAAACACTTCCAATAATTCAGGCAAAAAAAAAAAGATGATGGGGCTTCCCTGGTGGCGCAGTGGTTGAGAGTCCGCCTGCCGATGCAGGGGAAACAGGTTCGTGCTCCAGTCAGGGAAGATCCCACATGCTGCAGAGTGGCTAGGCCTGTGAGCCAGGGCCGCTGAGCCTGCGCATGGCCGCTGAGCCTGTGCGTCCGGAGCCTGTGCTCCGCGATGGGAGAGGCCACAAGAGTGAGAGGCCCCCGGACTAAAAAAAAAAAAAAAAAAAAAAAGATGATGAAATTATATAGTGATGACAGGGATGAAAAAGAAAGGATCAGTTCAAAAAATATGAGAGGTAGAATAAAATGTGCTCTGAGGGTGGGGTAAGAGAGAATAGAGTCAAAATAACCCGAAATGTTCTGCTTGACTAAGTAACACAAGGAAAGACTTAGGGGTGAGAACTAAGAATGTTGCCATCATGGAGAAGAAAGAGAAGGCATTCTCTGAAGTTCTGAAAAGGAGCTGTGGAGCCAGTGAGGCTGACTTGGATCAATATAAAAAGTGACATCATAAATCCCAACCTTGTGATGTGTTTGTGATGTGTTTGTGCCTTACTTCTGAAGACTTTTGAAGACTGACTGCTATTCATTATGAAAATTTATTTTAATAACCTATACATCCTGTTCTTCATATTAGAGGTGAACATAAGTCAAATTTCCCAAGGAACAAAATTTTACTTAACCGAGGAAATCGTAGTTGTAAGTGATTAATAATTTCGCTGCCTTCGACTTTAAATCAATTTATCTTTGAAACTAAAGGGCTTCCACACTAAAATTCTAACTATCATTGGAAGATATTAGAGATTGAGCATAATTTAATTGTTTGGGAGAACATATTACAGACTAGCTTCAGATTCACAAGCATCATCCTTTACCTTAGTCCTGCTGTATGGAGTACCAGGCTCCCTTGACCAAAGTGTTCTTTTCATCACTACCTGACAACCTCTGGCACAAGTAACCCTGCATCCCTTCTGCCTCCATCCAACTTCACAACACAAAACAGTGTATTTATCATGCTCAGGGCCACTCGTGTGTATCCCGGCTGTAAGAAGCTATAGCTGCCAATAAAAAGTCCATGGATCTAAATGGAGCTTAACAAATAAGACACACTAAAAGTATTATTATCACTATTATTGTGATTGGCCAGACAGCCCTGACTGTACCTTTTTTTTTTTTTTTTTTTTTTTTTTTTTTTTTTTTTTTTTTTTGGTACGCGGGCCTCTCACTGTTGTGGCCTCTCCCATTGCGGAGCACAGGCGCCGGATGCACAGACTCAGCGGCCATGGCTCACGGGCCCAGCCGCTCCGCGGCATGTGGGATCTTCGCAGACCGGGGCACGAATCTGTGTCCCCTGCATCGGCAGGCGAACTCTCAACCACTGCGCCACCAGGGAAGCCCTGTACCATTTTTTTACATTGAATCTAATGACATCTTCCACTTCTGCACACCTGGAAGTCAAATGACTGTCCTTCCTTTTCAGAAATCTGCCTTTATCTCTAATTGCAGTCAGGACTAATAGGCCTGGTTGGCACATAGTCCAAGCAGGCCCTTCTGGGCTGAGCTCCCTGAGACGTGAACCTCCACACTCCTGTAGGTCCTAGTTTCATTTTACGTCTTTTACATGCTTTCACCATGTCACCTCTTATAGTCAGCCCTGATTTTTAAGGTTTTAGGTTTAGATTTTAAGTTTAAGGATTGAAGATTTTAAGATTTAGATTTTTTAGGTTTAGATTTTAGGTTTTAGGATTTAAGATTTTTTAAGTTTAAGAATACCCTTACATTTGCAACTGGGTGAGCTATCTTCCAGACAGACTGAAGAAATCCTAAGAAAAACTGATTCAGTACTATCTGGACTGTGGCTAAAGCCTATCAAATAGTAGCTACTGTTAACAAGCCTAAAGAAAAAAAAATAATTTGGTCTTAGTGCTCTGTTACACATATTTGGGGCAAAGGAAAGTACATTTCTATGGAAGTGTTCAAGATATTAAAAATGAGATAAAAACAAATGAGAGGAAAACAGAAATTCAGTTCATGGACCTGAAATCACTATAAGTGAAATATAGAATCAATAGCTACTCTAATCTCAAATGATGAAAAAACAATCCTGACCTCTTAATATTACTCTTTAAAACTCTCCCTCCTTGATCCTCTTATGGCAGTTTTAACCTCTTTGATCATTAAATATTATATTATATTATATTATATTATATTATATTATATTATACTATATTATATTATATTTATTGTATTATATCACACTATATTATTATTTTCAGTTTATTTATTTATTCAACAAATATTGATTAAACACTATAATCCAGGTGCTGCATGACATGCTGTATATAAAACAATGACAATAGGAGAAGATGTGTCCTTGCCCATTTCAAAGTATAGTCGAGGAACTACATATTAAACAAATAAACATGCAGTTGCTCTGAAACAATAGAGATGGGCACACTGAGACTGTCTGACTGGAAGGATGTAGTTTTTACTGTAGAGTTAGGGAAAGCTTACCTGAAGACATGACATTCAAACTGAAACCTGAACTTTTTATTATGTTGACTACTTAGCAAAGTGAAAAGTGTGGGCACAGGGTTATTGCAAACAGACCAATGAGGAGGTACAAAGGCCCTGCAGCAAGGAGAGCACCTCTTCCACAATCTGAAAAGCAGACATGGTGCCAGCTGTACCCTTTCCCCTTTTCTCCCCATATGTAGGGTGACAGAATAGCTTCAGTAAAAACTGTGTGTGCTTAAATAGCCTACCACAAAAAAATGTCTAAGCAAGAGAAGAGCATAACATATAACAAAAAGAGCACAGTGGTCACTTCATGATTCATTTTTTGCTCCCCTCCAACTTGGTTGTCCCTGAGAATTTCTATAATCAGGTTTACTTATGAGCATTACCTGTGGCATCTCAACTAGGTTTTCCTGGACTTTTTGCTGGGGCTGCTTAATGCAAAGAGGTAGTTCCAGAATTGTTCCAGAACAGCCCACTCTGTTTCTCAAGTTAATCATTTTGATGACTGAACAAAAGTGAAGAGTAAACTGTTTGGAATTTGCCCAGGTAATAAAAGAAACCTGAGTTTAATTTGTAATAAATGATGTGAACTAAGACTTGTTGCCAAACATATCTTTGTTTCTCCACCATAAAGGCAGAAACAGCACAAATCCATATGACTTTTAATAATTCTATGGAGATTACATTTTATTTAGGAATGGAAATCCAGTATAAGACAAAATTATAGTATTCATAAATTCTAACTAGTTTATGGGTTTCGGATCAGAGTTGTACAAAGCTCAAGGTGACATTTATTTACTTCACGTTTTAGTGAGCAGTTTTGATTTATTATGTCAGACACAATTGAAAACACACTTTCATAAAATACTATAGAATAATTCCACATAAAGGTGAGGTAATCAACCCCTCATAGCTTAACAAGAAAGGTTCTTATTGAATCACATATTCTTGAAATCATCTGGTTTTGTGTGTGTGTGTGTGTGTGTGTGTGTAAAATACTTTCATTATTAGCATATCAGCATCACAATTTTCTCATATGCCCATTAGGGAGATTTGCCTCAGTTGGCAAATGAGGTAACTTAACTGAGGTTTAGAGGTGCTAAGTGATTTGCCCTAGGTTACTGAATATAAAAAATAGACTAAGGAGAATGTTCTTATGTACCATTTTTCAAACTAGTGGATTTAAATGGAAAATCCAATGGAATTCCACAGACTTGCCCTACAAACCTTTAAAGATAATAATCTCTAAACAAATAAATAGCATTTGGGAATATAAAAACATGCCTAAGTCTCCACATTCTCTAACAAAAATATCCTTTGGCCTCTTTCCTGTTTCATATTACAATATCATATAATATATGAAAATTTTAATAATACGTAACAGGGTGATTAGGGAATATGTGAGTCTGCTAGAGGATTTGGTACAATCCTACTTCAAAAAAAAAATAAAGCACGTTAGGCCTGAAGGGAACCTAAAAGTTCTCAGGGGCCTCAAGGGAACTACCATAAGTAAAAGAAACAACATGCACACATGATGACATAAAGGGCTCTTAATTAAATATAACTTACAGTATAGGGCTGGTTTCTATGGCAAAATGGAACCTCCAGCATTTTTGTCTTTGTTGCCATTGAAACTTGTGTTTTTTTTTTTTCTTCCTGTATTTCAACCAACAGTGATAAATAAAATTTTTGTCTCAGATGTTTCTTTGTCCAAAGGACAACATTTGCTGGTGCCAGAAATTTACTAAACGTCATAAAATACACATATTTAAGGAGATGTCTTGGAAGATTGGAGTGTTTTATCTTTCTGGAAGCAGATTTTAAATGCTAGCTTATCTGGTTAATTTAAAAGTAAACAAGAAAAGTTTAAAATTTAGAGGCAGCATTTTCCAGGGAAAAGTGTTCTTTTGGGTAGAGATAATGGGCTCAGTGGTGGAAACGTGTTTGAAAGGCGAGAGAGACAGAGAGAGAGAGAGAGAGAAACTATTTTGAAAACTGTATAATAGTGAGTCTTTTGATATGGCATCTATAATTTCAATCATATGATTTATAAATTATCTTAAAGCACACGGAAAGGATTAACTGGCCATGAAATATCTGAGAGGAGCTAGAAATTTCTTTTCTTTTTAATAGGGAACTAATTTCCTATCATATCATAGACATCTAGGTGATATTTTGGAACTACTTTTGAGACTTGCAGCTATATTCTCTGTGTAACCTCAGATATGTCAATCGTCTTCTCTGTTGATTTAATCAACTGTATAGTAGAAATAGTATTATTGAGGTACATTATTAATAAAGTATATTTTAAAAGCATACTTTTAAACACTGAGTGTGGGAAACGAATGTAAGTCCTTTTGGTAAAAAAAAAATCAATGCTACTTAAAGTCTTTTAATCTATTTAACTATTTATTTTTGTCAGTTATTTAAACATATATTTCTCATATTTATTTTTTTGTTTTCCAAATAAGTAAAGAAATTTGTCGTATGCTGAACAAAATATAAAACAGTTTAAAGGCTCTTCAGAAGTATATCTTCAAATATAATTAATCTTTTTGCCTTTGATTAAATTAATAATATTTTTTTCTTTTGGCAAAACACACACAACTGATTTTTGACTACATTGGTCTGTGGTATGTTATTTTAAGGGAGATACAATTCTAAGCCACAATTAGATTTTGTGTTCATTTGTCATGACTACACCAACTGGCAAAAATATTATGATTTTCTGCTATAAATGATGGTAGTATTTCCCCTTCTCTCCATACTCCTTGGCACCCTTCTTTCCTTTTCCCATGCTGCCAAGTTGAGGTCTGCATGCTTCATTTGGTTCAGATGGCCAACTGATTTTCTAACTTGTGTAAAAGTTTTAGAAACAAGTTATGTTTTGTCAGATTGCATGGGTTACAAGTGACAGAAAGCTCTATTCTTGGCAATAAAAAACCAACCCAAGGAAGGAATCAATAAAAACTTATACTCACTTCATGGCTCATTATCATATTTGATCCATGCAAAATCTCTTATGTTTTTAGTTATTTATTATACTTTTTCCCCGTGTTCTATTCCCATTCCCTTTCCTTCACCCTGAAGGAAAATATCCTAACATTTAATATGTATTGCCACATTAATGCCTGAACTTTTACTTTATGTAAGTGTTACATTATGTGTATCAATCTGTTTCTTTACTTTTTTCCTTAACACTAGGCCTTTAAAATCTTTCCTCATTTATCTACGCAGAGAGTAAACTTTTACAGAACATAGAAATATGTGTTGCAGTCCTGGTCCTGCGACTAATTTATTTTGTGACCTTGAGTGAGTCATCTACATTTTTGTGTCTAAATTTCCTTGTTAAAATAAAAGAAATGAGGAGATTCAATTAGAATATGTATCAAGTTTTAGGAATAAACTATATCAAAAGAAAAAAGTGCCATGCATTTTGGGAGTTACTGACATTGATAAATCCTATAGATACATTGGGGGAAAATGTTGAGAGAAGAGAATGCAAACAACCTTGCCAGCTGGGAAAGTTGGAGAACTATGAGGCATCAAAGAGGATAAGAGGAAAAAAAAAAAAAAAGAGAGAGGATAAGAGGAAACAAGGTGGGGCTTGGCAGGAACTGGCATTAGATCTTACACTGCATGAAATGATATCCAAATGGGCTGCCTTGATGACATTACCTTCAGCTACTCACAGTTGAGGCTAAGGGGTATTAGTCAGGTTCTCCAGAGAAATCAAACCAATAGGATGTATATAGATATATACGAGAAGATTTATTATGAGAATTGGCTCACATGATTATGGTGGCTGAGAAGTCCCACAGCTGCCTCTGCAAGCTGGAGACCCAGGAAAGCTGATGGTATAATTTCATCTGTGTCCAAAGGCCCAAAAACCATGCGAGCCCAGTGTGAGACTGAAGGCCTGAGAAAGCAGGGCTGCTGCTGTAAGCCCTGGAGTCCAAAGGCCTGAGAAAGCAGGAGCTCCTATGTCTAAGGGCAGGAGAAAATGGACAGCCCAGCTCAAGGAAAGAGAGAGAATTCCCCCTTCCTCCCCCTTTTGGCTTCTTTAGGTCCCTCAATGGATTGGATGATTCTAGTCTCCTTACTCGGTCAACTCAGTCACATGCTAATCTCTTCCAGAAATGCCCTCACAGACATACCCAGATTTGTTTTACCAGGTATCTGGGCATCTCTTACAGCAGCCAAGTTGACTCAAAAATTAACAATCCCAGCGTGCATTGTGAAATGTAGATCCTTGGGAAGTGAAATGGGAAGAGGTGACATGCCTTTCATCTAGAAAACAGAGCCTACAAGAGCAGAAATAATAGGTCTTTGAGGATGATCAGGGAGGTTTTCTTGGATATCCAGTGTGCAAATACATAGCCTTGGGGAAGCTTTTTAACCGAATAAGGGCACATTCAGTATGTATTTGGGAATCAATGAAAATCAGTATATTTTATGACTAGTTTTACATAACATCCTGGAAAAGAAAGGATGCACCAATGATTGTAGTGAGAGGAAAGAGTTTATAAACTAATGGGGCCTGAAATTCTTAGTGTTCCTGAGATATGCATGTATGGCTTAGTATTTCACCTTTAGAGTAAATTTAACACCTTAATATAACTTTCTGTTAAATATTGTCCATTGTTAAAAATAAATCCCATGAATATCAGAAAAGAGACTCCTTTTCAATAAATAGCAGAGAAAAAAATATAATAAATCTATTCACTAAAATGTGTCAGATAATTTTCAGCTCATTAAATTTTGCTGTACTTTCGCATTTAAGATGTTACATTTACACTGGATCACAGATAACTGCCTTTTGTTAGAGGATATTACCCTAAAATTACAACCATCTTAAGGGGAGGAGATATTTTTTAACAAGATTTGTTTTAAAATGGAGGGTGGGCTTTAATTAAAATTGAAATTCCCTTTGAGTATGCAATATTTACACTACTTATTTGTTGCATTCTGTAAAATGTCAGAGTTTCTGGTGATAAAAATTCCTGCCAAAAAGACTGTTATTTCCTGGAAATGTTTCCTTATGTTTAAAGTAAATGAATTTAGAATAGCTTCCAGAAGAGTCATCATCTAAGCAAGGAACTCTGAGTACTTAAACTGAAAACCACAGCCAGTGACTGTCCACATAGTCTGACTGTAGGGATTTGGGTCTAAATGAACCACATTGGATGTTTTCAAATGATAATGACTCAGTTCTGTGTTTTACTGGGCCTATACTAAAATTTCCTAAAGGAGGGAGAATGATTGGGTTGAATATGTCGATATTCATTTAAATAATTATCTCTTGAGTCAGCTGCCCTTAAATAGTGCATGCATCATTGCCAAATTTTATTCAAAAATTATTTATTGTCATTGTTTGAAATAAGGCATTAGGTTAGAGTTTTAGGGTTCAAAGGTAAATGAGGTATAAAACCTCAAGAAAATCTCTTCATTTACCTCCTCAGCATAGCTTAATTAATTCCCTTCCCACCCACCCTACAGTCCCCAGGTACAAACCCCCATCACCTCCATCCTGAACTACTGCTGGAAGGTTCTCATTGATCTCAATACATTCCACTCTCAGTACATTCTCTGAAGTCATTCTTTACACCACAAAGTGGTCATTTATAATGCCAGCTTGATTGTGGCCCTGCTGGTTTCCAACTTTAATGTCTTCTCATTGCCCTTAGGATAAAGACCTAAAGCTCGAATGTAGTCTGCACAGTCCTGCATGACCCATGGCCCCTGACTATCTCTAGCGTCAGCTTTGGCCTCTTTCTCTTCCTGTCTATACTCCAACCACATTGGATTGTTCTGTGTTAATCCTTTAAGAGTACTATGCTCCTACCTGTCTCTGCCTACTACATTAACACCTGTATCCCCTTCACCATTTACTTGCAAATTTTGCTCTGGATCTTAGCTCAAACAGCACTCTTTTAGGGCAGTCATTTTTCTCCACCATGTGCTTTGCCCCTGTTTCACACTTGCATAGCACCCTGCACATTTCCGTCAAAGAACATATTATGTATAATAATCATTCAGTAGGTTATTTATGTCTGTTTCCCTCACTAGACTGCAAGTTTCCATTGAAGTATCTTTGATTTTTTTGCACTGTTGTTTCTTTGATAACTTACAGAGTGCTTACAGCCCTAAATGAAATGGAAGAAAGGAAAGAATGGAGGGAGAGAGGGAAGGAATCATCTTACTTTCCAAGAATTTATGGTTTTGCTTTATTGTGTTTTGTTTCTGCTGTCAGGGTGGATGTTAAAACATGGATATGTTTACTTTAAGTGAATCAAATGGTGTCTGAAAATCAGAATATATACCAAACATTATTAAAAAGAACTAATTTTCTTGGCTTCTTATTTTCTCAAGTTTCGCACAGGACTGAGATCTGGCTAAGCAACCCTAAAATCGTGTGCTCATAAAAAACTAAATTGTTTTCTGATACAGAAATTAAAATTTATTAATCCTAGTTCTTTGACCTGAGTGTCAATTAATAGAACTGTGGAGACATTGTCAAGTAAAAGTCCTCCATACCTCTTAGGACAACAAAAAGGATTTTTATGGAATACATTTGGTTACTGGTCAAGCCCATTAACAATTCCTAGGAAATAAAAATAGAATAAAGGCTAACCTTTTTTTTTTTTTTGGCGTTACGCGGGCTTCTCACTGTTGTGGCCTCTCCCGTTGCGGAGCACAGGCTCCGGATGCGCAGGCTCAGTGGCCATGGTTCACGGGCCCAGCCGCTCCGCGGCATGTGGGATCTTCCCGGACCGGGTCACAAACCTGTGTCACCTGCATCGGCAGGTGGACTCCCAACCACTGTGCCACCAGGGAAGCCCTTCTAACTTTTTTTTTTTTAACCTTTGCACTTAGTTTGTGTTCTCTTGTTCACAGGGTACTGAGGCCAGAGGCCTTGTGCCCAGCACCTCAGACCAGAGTGGAGTTCCTAGTGTGAAATGGCTGCACTGGACCCTTCAGCTCAGGGACAGTGACCATGTGCAGAAGCACCATGCACGACTCTGCAATTCAAGATGGCAGTGGCGGGCCATGTTTAGAGACGCTGCACCCCTACTGCAACCTGGAGCAAAAGAGGCACAGCTGTGCCAGCCTGGGGAGAACCTTACCCACTTCTGCTGTTCAGAGCCCTACAAAGCAGCCCCACTCACAGTCTGTCGGGGAGAGAGTGTGTTCTGTACAGCAGCAGTTCCCAACCTTTTTGGCACCAGGGACCAGTTTCGTGGAAGACAATTTTTCCATGGACCGGGGCAGGGGAGGGTGGTGGCTTCGGGATGCTTCAAGCACATTACATTTATTGTGCACTTTACTTCTGTTATTATTACACTGTAATATATAACGAAATAATTATACAATTCACCATAATGCAGAATCAGTGGGAGCCCTGAGCTTGTTTTCCTGCAACTAGATGATCCCACCTGGGGGTGATGGGAGACAGTGACACCCGAAGTGTGTCCCGTATGTCCAGTCTACTTCGTAATCTCGTTTTGGCTGCTGTCACTGCAGAAAAGCCTGCTTCACAAAGATAGGATGTTGGAAATGGAAGCAGGCTTTTCAGTGCTTTTGTGGCAATCTCAGGATATTCCGCCTTGACTTTAATCCAGAACGTATGGAGATTAGAAGTTGTCTCAAACATACTTTTAAGGCCACTGTCATTTGCGATCTCAAGCAGTTGATCCTCTTCTAGCACGGACAAAGTCGATTCACCTGGCTTATTCACAAATGGGTCGCGGATCCATTCCTTCCCAGTTCGGGAGTCTTTTGTGGTTTGGAAGTAATGCTCAAACTCTTTTGAAAGCTGGGATAGATGATCATGCACCAGCTGGGAGAAAGAAGGCCCTGGCTCAGTCTCTCAAAATCTCTGCTAATGTATGAAACATGTCAAAAATCTCAATGTTCACTCGTCGCCCCCATAATTCCAGTTTGGCTTTGAATTCAGCCACTTTATCTGCCGACTTGAACACAGTTATCATTCTCCCCTGAAGTGACAGATTGAGTTTGTTGAGCAGGTTGAATATGCCACACAAGTAAGCAAGTTTTGCGACCCATTCTATGTCACTGAAATGTGCTGCCAGTGGTGACTGTTTTTCTAAAAGAAATCTCTGGAGCCGCTCTCGTAACTCAAAAACTCTGGCCAATGATCTACCTCTAGAAAGCCATCTCACTTATGTGTATAAGAGAAGACGTGTGTGCTCTGCGTCCAGCTCCTCACAGAGCTGCATGAACAGATGTGAGTTAAGGGCATATATTTTTATGTGGTTGATAATTTTAATCACATCCTGCAAAATGTTGTTAAGTTCAGGTGACACTTTTCGGCTAGCCAGCATTTCTCTATGGATGACACAGTGCATAGACTCACATTCAGAAGCGACCTCTTTGACCCGAGTAGTGGAAGCAGAAAGCTGTCCCGTCATGGCAGCCACTCCGTCCGTGCATATACCTACACAAAATGATCAATTCAGTTTTCCTGATATGTAATCATTCAAAGACTTGAATAGTTCTGCAGCTGTGGTGTTGGTTGGCAACAAAAGTACACGTAACATATCCTCACACACATCCTCCTGAAAACTATGTTGCACAAAAACAAGCATTGTTGCCTTGTTATCAACATCGGTAGACTGGTCAGCCTGGATCGTGTACCACGGTGACTCATTAATCCTCTCTAACAATTATGCCTCAATATCCTCTGCTATTTCATCAATTCGTCTAGTTATGGTGCCAGCCAAAAGAGGAACACGTGCCACCTTTTGGACTGCAACCTCTCCTGAAAGTTCATAACAAATGTTCTTAGCAGCAGGCAAGATCAACTCTCCATCAACAGTAAAGGGCTTCTCAGCTTTAGCAATGCGGTTAGCCACTAAGAATGTGGCTCTCAGTGCAGACATATTTGATGAAGTGGTGGCCTTCAGTAACTACTTCTGTTCTTCGTGTTCACGCTTTTTTCTTTTGAAAAACTCCAAAGGCTTGTCTTTTAATGCAGGGTGCTTGGTCTCCATGTGGCAAAGCAGTTTTGAAGGTTTCATGGCTTCGCCGGATAGCCGGTTACCACATATTATACAAAGCGGGCTTGGAGAATGTCAGTCACCTGTGGCAATGAACCTGTAATTTAAGTAGGACTCTTGGTATTTTCTTTTAAAGGCAGCTTTCTTTTTGTTGGCAGTCTTAGAGTCTTCTGCTGTCTCATCATTGGGTCTCTCCCCCTTTTCAAAGAAGCTCTTCAGCAACGTGTGTTTTTTACTCATTTTGGCTAGGGTTAGCTTGTGGGCTTAACAAAACTGTGACTGAGACAAGTGCGCAGTGCGGGAAAGCGGCATAGATGGAAGTGGTAAATAAAATATTGGGCGGGCCACACGCGGACTAAAACAAGCGTCGGATTCTGACTTAAAGCCTGCCACCAGATGCAGCTTAATTGTCACTTGCCACTCACCGATAGGGTTTTGATATGAGTCTACAAGCAATTAATTTATTATGGTCTGTGTGCAGTCAAACCTCTCTGCTAATGATAATCTGTATTTGCAGCTGCTGCCTCAGCTCCACCTCAGATCATCAGACATTAGATTCGCATAAGGGGCGCACAGCCTAGATCCCACACATGCGCAGTTCATAGTAGGGTTCGCGCTCCTATGAGAATCTAAGGCCACCGCTGATCTGACAGGAGGCGGAGCTCAGGCAGTAACGCGAGTGATAGGGAGTGGCTATAAATACAGATGAAGCTTCGTTCGCTCGCCTGTCGCTTGTCTCCTGCTGTGCAGCCTGGTTCCTAACAGGCCATGGACCAGTACTGGCTTGGTCTAAAGCATGAGCTCCCATCCTTGATCAAAGAATAAAGCATTTCAGCTCTAATGACACGGGCAGGAGGACTCTTTGTTGGGACCCAACTTGGGATCATTGGTTACAATGTCTGAGCCCAGATTTGAAAGTCAAAAGCCATTAATTCTGCTTCTAGCCACTGAGGGGTAATGGAAAATTACAGCTGTAAGGTAACTAGAAATCATCTAGGCAGTAGGCTATCCCCTTTATTTTGAAGATAATGCAACTTAAGAGCAGCTGAAGACCATACAGACATAAAGATATGTGACAGTAGAGTAAGTGGTATGTTTCAATGAAAACTTTCAATTGCAAATTGTACAAAACTCACCCAAACATCCTAAAGGGAAAAAAAATGTATTGGCTCCTGTAATTGAAAATTTGAAGGTAACCAGTTCCTAGTACCACTTGATCAGACTATATCAGAGGACCCTGTTTCTCTCCCTCCATCTCTTGGATCCACATTATGCTATACTGGCTTCTTATTTTCTCAGATTCTTCCCTCATCGTTAAAAAAAAATGACTGTAGCTCTTTCAGCTCAATATGCTTTCAGATTTATGGCTTGCAGGAAAGAGGGCACTCCTTTCCATTTCCTCAAAATAAAAGTCCAGGAATTGAGACTTGGTGACTCGTAACATGACGGAATTCGATTATATGTTATCCACTGGACCTGGGGATGAAGCCCCATCCAGATGAGCGTGACTGCCAGAGATCCATGGAATAGATGCTGATACGTAAACAATCAGCATCCACTCCATGATGAAACTCTGGTATCCAGGCTCTGTATCAATTATTCCTTTCATATGATGAATTCATTGCAAAGGATCAATGGTTATGTTGACCAGAGCCCAAAGTCACACAGCATGAGGAAGAAGAAGACCAAGGAACAATATTCTCAGGGAAAGTAGTTGAAAAAGAATATAATCATACAGTGACATCCAGAACAATTAGCTAGAGCATCACTGTGTGTCTATGGGTGCCCTGTAGCCCGTCAAGAAACCCTGGAGCCAAAGCCGAAGAATTTTTCCTGAAAGATGTGTGAGGGGAGATGGATGAAGGGGAGAGAATGGGAGTTATGGGAGTCTGTATCGTTTGAACTAAAGCAAGTGTGGTATGTGGATGAGAGAAGGGAACATTTTCAATTTGGTCAGAATGAGGGCTTAGATGTAAATTCTTCCTTTGTTTGTCACTTAGCTATGTTGTTATATCATTTATGATATGGGAAAAGAGACAGGAGGAATGTGTGATATATCATTTTATTAGGTATCAGAAGGTTTTTTTAATATTTTTATTTATTCTTAAAATTTATTTATTTTTGGCTGTGTTCTATCTTTGTTGCTATGCGTGGGCTTTCTCTAGTTGCAGTGAGCAGGGGCTACTCTTCGTTGTGGTGCTCAGGCTTCTCATTGTGGTGGCTTCTCTTATTGCAGAGCACGGGCTCTAGGCACACGGGCTTCTGTAGTTGTGGCACGCAGGCTCAGCAGTTGTGGCTCGTGGGCTCTAGAGCGCAGGTTCAGTAGTTGTGGTGCATGGGCTTAGCTGCTCCACAACATGTGGGATCTTCCCAGACCAGGGCTCGAACCTGTGTCCCCTGAATTGGCAGGTGGACTCTTAACCACTGTGCCACCAGTGAAGTCCCAGAAGTTTTAAAAGAAAATTATAAAGCACTTTTTAGAAAAAGGAAGAATCATAATGTCTCTGTACCAATAGTAACATTCACTGTTAGTCGTTGGTATTTTTTTTTTTTTTAGAATGAATGCTGGTGGGTTTTTTTTTTTAATTGAGCTATAGTTGCTTTACAATGTTGTGCTAGTTTCCGCTGTACAATGAAGTGAATCAGCTATATGTATACATATATACCCTCCTTCTTAGATCTCCCTCCCACCTCCCCCATCCCATCCATCTAGGTCACCATAGAGCACCAAGCTGAGCTCCTTGTGCTATACAGCAGGTTCCCACTAGCTATCTGTTTTACAGATGACAGTGCACATATGCCAATCCCAATCTTCCAATTCATCCCACCCCACTCACTGCCATATCCACACATCTGCTCTCTACATCTGCGTCTCTATCCCTGCCCTGCAAATAGGTTTATCTGTGCCATTTTTCTAGATTCCACATATATGTGTTAATATATGATATTTGTTTTTCTCTTTATGACTTACTTCACTCTGTATGACAGACTCTAGGTCCATCCACCTCACTACAAATAATCCAATTTCGTTCCTTTTTATGGCTGAGTAATATTCCATTGTATATATGTACCACATCTTCTTTGTCCGTTTACCTGTCGATGGACATTTCGGTTGCTTCCATGTCCTGGCAACTGTAAATAGTGCTGCAATGAACATTGGGTTGCATGTGTCTTTTTGGATTATGGTTTTCTCAAGGTGTATGCCCAGTAGTGGGAATGCTGGGTCATATGGTAGTTCTATTTTTAGTTTTTTAAGGAACCTCCATACTGTTTTCCATAGTGGTTGTATCAATTTGCATTCCCATCAACAGTGCAAGAGGGTTCCCTTTTCTCCACACCCTCTCCAGCATTGGTTTGTAGATTTTTTGATGATGGCCATTCTGACCAGTGTGAGATGATACCTCATTATAGTTTTGATCTGCATTTCTCTAACCATTAGTGCTGTTGAGCATCTTTTCAAGTGTTTGTTGGCCATCTGTATGTCTTCTTTGGAGAAATGTCCATTTAGGTCTTCAGCCTACTTTTGGATTGGGTTGTTTGTTTTTTTGATATTGAGCTGCAAGAGCTGTTTGTATATTTTGGAGATTAATCCCTTGTCAGTTGCTTCATTTGCAAATATTTTCTCCCATTCGGAGGGTTGTCTTTTCGTCTCATTTATGGTTTTCTTTGCTGTGCAAAAGCTCTTAAGCTTCGTTAGGTCCCATTTGTTTATTTTTGTTTTTATTTTCATTACTCTAGGAGGTGGGTCAAGAAATATGTTGCTGTGATTTATGTCAAAGTGTGTTCTTCCTATGTTTTCCTCTAAGAGTTAAGTTGCAGGATACAAAATTAAGGCACAGAAATCTCTTGCATTCCCATACACTAACAATGAAAGATCAGAAAGGGAAATTAAGGAAATAATCCCATTTACCATTGCAACAAAAAGTATAAAATACTTAGGAATAAACCTACCTAAGGAGGTAAAAGACTTGTACTCAGAAAACTATAAGACACTGATGAAAGAAATCAAAGATGACACAAACAGATGGAGAGATATACCATGTTCTTGGATTGGAAGAATCAATATTGTGAAAATGACTCTACTTCCCAAAGCAATCTACAGATTCAATGCAATCCCTATCAAATTACCAATGGCATTTTTCACAGAATTAGAACAAAAAATTTTACAATTTGTGTTAAAACACAAAAGACCCCGAATAGACAAAGCAATCTTGAGAAAGATAAACGGAGCTGGAGGAATCAGGCTCCTTGACTTCAGACTGTATTACAAAGCTACAGTAATCAAGACAGTATGGGGCTTCCCAGGTGATGCAGTGGTTAAGAATCCACCTGCCAATGCAGGGGACCCGGATTCGAGCCCTAGTCCGGGGAAGATCCCACATGCCGTGGAGCAACTAAGCCCATGCACAACAACTACTGAGCCTGTGCTCTAGAGCCCGCAAGCCACAACTACTGAGCCCACATGCCACAACTACTGAAGCCTGCACGCCTAGAGCCCATGCTCCACAACAAAGACAAGCCACCGCAGTGAGAAGCCCACGCACCGCAACGAAGAGTAGCCCCCGCTTACTACAACTAGAGAAAGCCTGCATGCAGCAATGAAGACCCAACACAGCCAAAAAATAATTAATTAATTATTTTAAAATCTATATTAAAAAAAGACAATATGGCACTGGCACAAAAACAGAAATATAGATGAATGGAACAGGATAGAAAGCCCAGAGATAAACCCATGCACCTATCGACACCTAATCTATGACAAAGGAGGCAAGAATATACAATGGAGAAAATACAGTCTCTTCAATAAGTGGTGCTGGGAAAACTGGACAGCTACATGTAAAAGAATGAAATTAGAGCACTTCCTCACACCATAACACAAAAATAAACTCAAAATGGATTAAAGACCTAAATGTAAGACCAGACACTAGAATGAATGCTCTTTTAATTGCATAATGTTGTAGATTTTATAAAATGCTTTACACGTGTCTGGATTGAACCTCAAAACAATATAATGAAGTGTACCACATCATAAAGATGTGGTACATATATACAGTGGAATATTACTCAGTCATAGAAAGGAACAAAATTGGGTCACTTGTGGAGATGTGGATGGACCTAGAGTCTGTCATATGGAGTAAAGTAAGTCATAAGTTATAGGCTATCATAAAATTGCCTAAATTCTTCATCTCTTCAGGCATCCAGGCCCCTGGGCCACACGTCATTGTTAATTAGGAAATGTACTAATTATTCTACATCCTGGCATTAACTAGTGGCACCACATTGGGCTAGTTGCTTGACCGTCCTGAGGCTCATATCAGGTTTCCTTAATTATATTATTATGGGACTGGATTGGTTTTTCCCAATTTGTGTAGTACAAGATGTTTGTGCTGGAGCCTTGAGAAATTTTGTCAGTGGTCCAGTAGGTTTGAGAAACACTGGATTAAAAGAAGTTAAATGCAACTTTATAAAAGAACCTATAAGAGCTTTATAGGCTTTAATATACAAATGAACTTTGCAGGTCTGCAAGTATGGTCATATTCAGTGATTCCCAAACTTATTTAACCATGAAATGTTTTTAAAGGAGCATTTCTCAGGAATAAAGTGTTACAGGATCTCATCTTGAGAAAAGCAGGGCCATAATCTAAAAGTCATTTTTTTTTCTAATTCTGAAGTGTCTGTAAGTATAGACTGGTTTCTAATTTAGTATATTGTAGGGAAGGGACAGACTCTTTCACAAAAAATGGAGAAGAAATTTAATGTACATGTTATATGCTAGAATTTGTTTTATTATCATTAAAAAAGGATTTGCTAAAATTAACTCTGCATCTTTTAGAGAATCTTCTAATGATTATAATAACATCTCATCCAAGGGCAGCTATCATTCCTCTAAAATACCAAGATACGGGATAATATTGTGATATTCATATAATGAGTATTTGGAAGTAGTTACAACACACTAAAGTAATTTCCATTATAAATTATAAAATGAGTAGAGGGGCTTCCCTGGTGGCGCAGTGGTTGAGAGTCCGCCTGCCGATGCAGGGGACACGGGTTCGTGCCCTGGTCCGGGAGGATCTCACATGCCTTGGAGTGGCTGGGCCCATGAGCCATGGCCGCTGAGCCTGCACGTCTGGAGCCTGTGCTCCGCAACAGGAGAGGCCACAACAATGAGAGGCCCGACTGCCGCAAACCAAAAAAAAAAAAAAAAAAAAAAAAAAAGAGTATAAAGTCCTACACGTTTATTTTCCCCAGATATATTAATTGAAACAATTGAAATCATATGTAAGTAAAAGAGATTTTTTTCTGAAAAATTTACTGACACATGGATGAAATGTTTAATGTTAAAACACTCACAGGCATTGAAAGATAACTAAAACGTCAACTTTGGGGAATAGCCTTTACATGATTAAGTAATTCCTGTGAATGGGAAAGATTCAAGTTTATTAAATTACAACCCTGGAGAAATTGCATGTAAAAGAAAGAAAAAAAATTAATTGAAAAGGCAAAGAAGGTTGATCAACAAAAACACCAACCTGTCAGGACCATTGGATGAATGCCACATCATTATCCTAAAAATAATATTAATATTGCCATCCAGCAAATAGCACTGCCTCTCTTAAAATACTAATATCAGTTACAAGGTGATTAAAAAGCCAACATGTCCAAGTGGCTGATAGTCCCAGAAAGAAGGTAAAAAAAGATTCACTTTTATTTTGGCCTGGAGTCAGTAGATTCTAAAAGGCACATAAATGATTTTTAGACTTGGCAATGTGACATCCACTTTTCCAGCTTTAAAGTTTTACCCAATAAAACATGAACAAGCTGTGGTGTGAATTTGAATTTCCTCTCCCTGTACTCCCCTTTCTCCATTTTAATTTCCTTTTCCCTTGGATTGCCAACAATAGTCCCAACCTCCCACTTCCCTAATGCCTGCTCTCTTCCAGCAGAGATTTAAACAATTAACTTTTCTCACATTTGTTCTGAATTACCTGTTTATAGCCGACGCTGTTCAGAGCCTTTGGTTTTAACTTCCATCATGATGCTCTGTACGCTTCATGTTGAGACGTTTTTCTTCTTTTCTTTTTGTTGATGTGTAGGGATTGCTATCCCCAAGCGCATCTCAAATCAGGATAACTTTCTTAGTCATCTAAAGAGCTCTCCTTCCATCTAACCCTCTGACCTCCCACCACTATGTACCATCTTCAAGTGGCACATTTAGGAAGACACAATTTTTTTTTTTCTTGAGGAAAATTCTCTCCAACTATGAAGCTCAGTTTCATCCCAGATAAATTTTTTTTTAATTTTTGTTTCATTGTGGCTACCAGAACAAGAGTACTATGTCTGTTCTGCTACCTGGCCATATATATCCTACCTCTAGCCAAACTCTAGTAATCTTGAACCCATAGACATTTATAGGTAAATTTTTTTACAAGTAAAAGTTTTAAAAGATCATTCCATTAAAAGTTTACCTCACTCTGTTTTCTCTGTTCATTTGTTCAAAAGGAGTAATGCCGAACAAATAATCCTGAGCACCTGATATGTCATCTCCTGTTATCACCCACTGTCACTACTTTAAAGCAAACCGTCGTCAGCAAGTGCCCTACAACAACTCCCAGACAAGCTTCCCGTCCTTGTCTCCTGTACTATAGCCCCATTACTGCCAGAATTTTCTATCTACAATATAAATATAATTCGTTGTTTCTTATTTTAAAATGCTTCATAGTTCCTTTCGTGCTTCATCCGGCCCGAAACCAATCTTATCTTATCTGAGCTTCAGTTCAGTCACAATACATTTTCCTGTGTTCTCTAAAGATACCTGGCTCTGTATGTGTGTCCTGTGTGCTCTGACTTTTCATGTTTTATTCCTTCATCCTAGATTGCCCTTACCCTTTTCTCTGTCTGAAGAATTCCTAGTCATCATTCTAGTGTCAAATTTCACATCCTCTGAAAAACCTTTCCTTACTTTTCCTAGATGAGTTACCTCTGCCCTCATTTATGCCTTGCCTTTTTATTTCTCTTTTCATTATATTCTATCAGTGGATTTATATCTCTCTTCTGTACACTGTGCTCGAGAGCCTATATTGATGATCAGTAAGGTCATAAATGGCACTCCCTTTTCCTTGCCTGTTGAAACCAACTGGCAAACCCAGAAGTCAAGCAGACAGAGGTCAAAATATCACCCTTCTAGGGCTTCCCTGGTGGCGCAGTGGTTGAGAGTCCGCCTGCCGATGCAGGGGACACGGGTTCGTGCCCCGGTCCGGGAAGATCCCACATGCGGCGGAGCGGCTGGGCCCGTGAGCCATGGCCGCTGAGCCTGGGCGTCCGGAGCCTGTGCTCCACAAGGGGAGAGGCCACAACAGTGAGAGGCCCGCGTACCACACACACACACACACAAAATCACCCTTTTAGTTAATAAAAAGTATAAGAGAATATGATTCAGACCTGTGGGTCAGGCGGGCTTTTTAATATTTTACTTCTTAATTAGATGTATTCACACAACACAGGGGGCACTGAGCTGACACAGGGACAGAGCCCATCTGAGAAGCCCACTACTTGGCCAGAAGTAAATGGGAACACTGTTCTCTGCAACTAGGCAGATATGACGAGAGAAAGGGCCTAAGACACTCTGTCAGTTCCTTCTCCTAAACTCATCAGTCAGTAAATTACTCCCTCCTCTAGAAGGGACAGAGGGCTTGGGAGGGCATACTCCCTGTTTGTGTGTCTATCTCTGTGTCCAAATTTCCTCTTTTTAAAAGGACACCACCCATATTGGATTAAGTGCCTACCCACTCCAGTCTGATCTCATCTTAACTAATTACATCTGCAGTGAACCTATTTCCAAATAAGGTCACATTGTGATACTAGGGGTTAGGACTTCGACATATAAGTGTGTGTGGTGGGGGGGTTACAGTCAACCCATAACAAAATAATTACTTGTATAGATATCACCAATTATCAAATATTATCAAATATGGGAACTAACATTGTGAATTAAACTACTATGCGATGATTTATCACTTAGAATTTTAACTTAATACTGGCGAAAGGGTTCATCCAGACCTATTTAAGTATATGTTTTGTAATATATAACTCTAGTGCATATACTTAGAAATATAAGTAAAATAAACTGGCTAGCTTTTTGTCATACATCTTTCAAGTTCAATTTTCGGAATCACTTTTCTACTCGGAGTCATCAACAACTGTATTTTTTCACACAGTAGTGTCCTCTCTGTTCCATCAAGAGCATTGGTAATAAAGAATTTTTTGAAAATATAGTCCAATGTTGTTTTCAGGACTCTTCTCCAAGCCACTGTTACCCATTCTGCAATTTTTATAAGTAGGCAATGATCATTTCAACCATGTCATGGATGTTTCCTGGATTACAGCAATTATAAGACATTACTCAATTTCACAGCTCTTCAGCTTGGGGAAGGGGGGCAAAGTCCATCTTGGAATCAATGAAATACAACAAATATAAACTTTATTACAAACCTTGTATTAGTTTTCCATTGCTGTTATAACAAACTATCACAAACTTAGTGGTTTAAAGCAACACAAATTTATTACCTTACAGTTGTGTAAATCAGCAGTTCAACAATGGCCTCACTGGGATAAAATCAAGGTGTCCATAGGATGCATTCTATTCTATAAGCTCTGAAGGAGAATCCATTTCCTTGCCTTTTCCAGCTCGTAGAGGCCACCCACATGTCTTGGCTTTGTTTTTGTCCCTTTCCACCATCTTCAAAGTTAGCAACATAGCATCTCTCTGATCCTGCTTCCATCAGCACATTTCTTTCTCTGACCACAGCCAGGATAGGTTCTCCACTTTTAAGGACCCAAGTGAGTAGCTTGAACCTACCTGCATAACTAAGGATAATCTTCCCATCTCAAGACGCTTAATTTAATTATATCTGCAAAGTCCCTTTTTCCAGTCAAGGAAACATGTGGACATCTTTACTGGGACTGTTAATCTTCCTACCACAGACCCTATTCACACTCTATTGTCTGTTGGCTTGTCTTTATGCTTTTTTTTAAGGACAAGTGTGTTTTTGATCTGTATTCTCAGTGTCTGGCACCAAGTAGGTGCACAGTAGGTTTGTTGAATACTGAAACAATAGAAGAAGTGTTAGACTTCCTTATTCATGTCTATTCAAACAAGAAGTGACATCTGCAAAGGCACGAGTTATGAGTAAGCATGACATATTTCATGAATGACAAGAAGCTTGGTGCAATTAGGGTTTAGGCTGTATATTAGAGTGCCTTGGGATATGAGTCTACATATACAGATCATGAAAAATCTATACATGTTGCTTAGGAGTTTGTTTTGTATCCAAAAGATATCCATTGAAGAATTATAAGCAGGGAAGAGAGAGGATTGAATCTGATTTGAAAAAATTAGTTTGGTGGTGGCATAAAACGTTATTTGAAACAGAGACTACAGTTAGAAAGATTATAATTCATGGCTATAATCCTAGGGGAGACTTCAAAGACAGAGGCTATTTAGAATGTAGGTTTTTCTAATTTGAGGAGCTATACTTTGTTTCTATTGCCAATACTCTAAAACTTTACAGGTTTTTCTAGAATATTTAAAATCACTTCCAGAATTCTAGTCTTCTCATTAGTTAGGATTTAATGATATATAACTCCCTAGGATGCATGTCTAATGATTAGTATACAAATGCTCAGATTTTCCAAACAAGTTTAATCAATTAATTTTTATGAGGTTGTTTTCTTTTACTTTCTGAAAGCCAAGTCAAGGGGCCTTCCCCATCTGAAGTCAAAGTCATGTAACAGGAGAGGCAGGAGGAATGAGACAGGAGGACTTGCCCTGCCATTGCTGCCTTTGAAGATGAAGGAGGCCACAAGCCAAGGAAGATGGGTGGACTCTCAAAGCTGGGAATGGCCCTCAGCTGACAGTCTGCAAGGAAACAGGGACCTAGAGCCACCAGAATGGTACACAGCTTTGACTTTTGCCATGTGGGATCTGAAGCAGAGAAACCATCTAACCTATAGCACAATAAAATAATAAATGGGTGCTGTTTTGAGCCACTAATTTATGGTGATTTATTATGGCAGAAATAGGAAACTGATACAAGTGCTAGAAGTGTTAATAAGCTAAATAACCCTAAACATTTTCTATTTAAATATACTTACCATTACAAAAGATTTTCCATCTCTTATTAAGCTGCCTCTGTCTAACTCTTCATCAAGTCAACCACTAGACTCTTCAATGACAGATTTGTAAATATCTGTCCTGCTGTCACCAGACTAAATTTTGATGAACTTTGGGTATACCCAGACTAGCATCCCATGGCTTCAATTTTATTCTCCCCATCCTAATCCAAACACTGTATTCAGAAAAAAAAAGGTTACATAGAACTTAAAAATACTGGATTTCTTCCTGGGTTTTCCAATGGAGCTGCTTCTCATGATGTGCCCTACCTACTTCTGCTTCTTGTAACACAGAGAAACAAGTTCAGATACAATTGAGAGGTTGGGATCCTTCAACCTGTTGCAAACTGATTTTATTGACTAATCATAGGCAATGGCTATTCCCATGCTTAGTTGCGCTGTGGATATCCTCTCCATGTCTGGAGGCTTTCCCTGCAAGAAGGCAAGTGCTGTCACTGACTAGAAGGAGAATAAAAAGAGGCAAATCTGTAGCATCCAGGAATGAGTGAAGACCAAAAAGAAGCCTGCAAGAACTGGGAAGATGGAGAGCAAATAACCTCAAGACCACTGGTGTGGCCCGGGAAATCGGGAGTAATACTGACTAGGACTCATAAGTCTTCACCTTGCTTACAGCTGTAGTTTCCTGCCGCCTAGGAGGAAGGTTCTATTACCTTGACCCCTCCCCCAGTGTCTCTTACAGTGTGATGATAACCTAATGATTTGTCTCTCCACTAAGGGAGCAATGATGGGGAAAATCAAAATCAGTCCCTCCCTAATCAAGGGAAATTTAGGTTAAGTATTCCAAAAGTTAAAACCTCAACCAATAATTTACTCCCTCAGTGCAAAGCTCCCTTTTTTCTTCTGAACACATGCTCTAACTCTCTTTTGTTTCAGATCTGTATCTGAACATCCTTATGGAAGGAAGTATACATTACCTTGTTTACTTTGACACATCTTGGTTTCCAATGTATATCTAATCTCCTGCAAATGTATATTTTATCTCTGTTTATTATCATTCTCTTGTAAACTTGAGTTGTTTTTCAAATGTATATTGTTTATTTACATTTGAATACAAAGGACTCCTTCCCCTGTGGCTATCAAAGTAATTTCCGGATCAGAGCAGGTTGAAAGGGGATTGAAAGAATTTGGAGCTGTGGTCCTGATGTGTAAAGAATTGAGGTGAAGCCTCTCCAGGCTTGAAGAGGCTCACGTCAGCTACTCCTGTGTACATATATTGAAGAAATAATACAAATTATGTTTCACAACTCTTGTTAAAAAACTTGCGTCACTTGTACATTTTACTGTATTTATTATTCTTTAGCTGTTTTCTTCAACTCTTTTTTTCAAAACTAGTTTTTAATTTTCTTACAAAGGCTATCAAAGACTTAGAATTTGAGAAAAATTAGAGACAATAGTTTTGAAAGACCAAGGTGTCCCATGTTCACAAACTGCTCCGTGGTGGAGGCTTCCAAATTAAAGCAAGCTCGGGAAATGTTACGCTCTCCCCTTCTGCACCAGTCAGAGCACAGATTAGTTTTTTGGGTTTTTTTTTTTTTGCGGTACACGGGCCTCTCTCACTGTTGTGGCCTCTCCCGTTGCGGAGCACAGGCTCCAGACACGCAGGCTCAGCGGCCATGGCTCACGGGCCCTGCCGCTCCACGGCATGTGGGATCTTCCCAGACCGGGGCGCAAACCCGTGTCTCCTGCATTAGCAGGTGGACTCTCAACCACTACGCCACCAGGGAAGCCCCAGATTAGTATTTTGAAGGAGCTTAGGTGACCCTCAGTAAAGAAGACTGGTTCTCTGTCAAACCCAGTACTAGACCAAGGAGTCTTTTTTCTTCAAGGGTCAGGACTATGGTGATAGGAAAGAGACAAATAAGGCTCTTCCTTCAAACACAAAACTGAAGGGAGACCAAAAAACTCAGTAATCAATATAAATAATATTTTGATACAATATTTTTTAAATCAAAATGAATGTAAAAAATCATTGATGAATAAGTTATCAAAATTTGAAATAAAAACATCATGGAGGGCCTCCCTGGTGGCGCAGTGGTTGAGAGTCCGCCTGCTGATGCAGGGGATACGGGTTCGTGCCCCGGTCCGGGAGGATCCCGCGTGCCGCGGAGCGGCTGGGCCCGTGAGCCATGGGCGCTGAGCTTGCGCATCCGGCAACGGGAGAGGCCACGACAGTGAGAGGCCCACATATCACAAAAAAAAAAAAAAAAAAAAATCATGGATATTTTCTTACCCTAGTAGCACAGCAGGGGATACGTTATAGGAAACACAGAATCTTTGATTCCCTATTATCACTTACATGACATAGGTACTATTCTAGGCACAAAGAAAACATCAGTGAAGAAAACACTGCAGTATTGTTCTCATGAAGCCCTCAAAAAATCTTTTACATTATGCTGGGGGAAACAGAAAATAATTTAATAAGTAAAATGCATTGGATATTAGTGATAAGCTCTAAGGAGAAAAACGAAGCAGGAAAGAGGAATAAGAGGAATGATATAAATTTTGAAAAGGTAGCCCAGAGAGGCTCCTCCGAGAGTTGGTACTGGAGTAAAGACTTGAGAGACCAGAGGGAACAGCCACACAGAGCAGAAGTTCTTCAGGCCAAAGGAAGAGCAGAGGCCAAGACATAAGGTGGGAGCATGCAGACCTTGTTCCAGGAACAGCAAGGAGGCCAGCATGGCTGGAGCAAGTGAGTGGTCCAGGGGGAAGAGCAGTAGTTGAGGTGAGACTCAACAGGGTGGAGGGACAGATCACACAGGGCCTTAAGGATGTGGCTATAGGATATGTTTTTTACTCTGAGTGAGGTGAGAAGCCCTTAGAGGAGGTGATCAGGGAAGTGACACGACCTGACTTACTTTCTAAGATGTACCGTGCAAATAAAAGCAGTATTTATCACAATTTTATCTGTCTCCGGGTGTTTCTTTCTCTTGGTTGAAGACGAAAGAAAAATGAGTTGAGTCTTTTAGTGGGTTTAGGGTAAAGCAGGGATAAGATTTCACAAACCCATTTCCATTCATTGAGTTGACTCAATAAACCTTATCTTTTAATATATAGATAGATGTAGTGACTTCCCTGGTGGTGCGGTGGTTAAGAATCCGCCCGCCAATGCAGGGGACATGGGTTTGAGCTCTAGTCCGGGAAGATCCCACATGCCGCAGAACAACTAAGCCCATGCGCCACAACTACTGAGCCTGCGCTCTAGAGCCTGCAAGCCACAACTGCTGAGCCCACATGCCACAGCTACTGAAGCCCCCGTGCCTAGAGCCCGTGCTCCGCAACAAGAGAAGCCAACGCAATGAGAAGCCCGCGCACCGCAATGAAGAGTAGCCCCTGCTCCCCACAACTAGAGAAAGCCCGCGCACAGCAACGAAGACCCAGCGCAGCCAAAAATAAATTTATTTTTAAAAAAATATATATAGATAGATAGATGTAGCTGATGGAGGTATAAATGTAGTTTACTTGTAGATGTAGAGGTGGATGTGGATATGAATATGGATATATTTAATAGCAATATATTTTGCAATACAGAAGTTTTTTAAAAAGATTTTCTTTCATTTATTTTTTGAATATTTGGAAGGATATTGGTATCCTTCTCAAACATAAGATTATATTTGATGAACAGAACTTAAAAAAGAAGACATCCTTTTGCTTGTGTGTGTGTTTCTATTATTAAGAGCTGGCACGGCTCTTAATATTATAAGAATTTTATAATATTCTCTGCTTCAAATATAAACTGCTTTGCTATCCATTACTTTAATTTCTTTTACATTTTCTTATTCAACTTGGTTTTGACATTTGTGAAGCAAAAGCATTTTGCATGTTGGAAGGATGTCTTGTTTATGAGTATTGCTATGTCAAATATTCATCAAGATTGGTAGCAGACAGCTGCTGATAACGCATAAATAGGGAGTCAGGCCTCTTGATGCCAAATTCTACCCTGTTATGTGAAGACAGAGGCGATTTTTACTGAAATTAACGAAAGCTTTCCCCTAACGCCGATTTCTATCAAAAGGTATATAAGGGCAGAATCTGACATTAATTTCTATTTCATTTGCTTGGAAGAGTGTAAAACAGTGAAATAAAATGAAGTGCCATTTGCCAAGCTGGTATTCAGCCAGCAAGCTTTAGCTTGGCCACACTGGTTGCTTAGAGCTGGCAGCCAGCCTAGCTGTTCGGTGCCCCATCTGACGGAGCATTGCCTGTGCCCTCCTGACAGATAAATGTTTTGACTGGCTTTTATTTTATTTGTTTTTAAAATCTAGGTCAGAATCTCAGGAAAGATATGGGAGATTTCCAAAAAAGACACAGGCACTGCAGAACTTGAATTGTCATTAATGAATACCTTCCCCTCTTCCTTCCTCTTCTAAAATGAGGGTGATAAAGCTGGCAGAGATCACAGAAAGGTTATTAATATTGTTAATAAAACTATAACAGTTAAAAGTTAATAAAGACTTAATAATAGGTTAATACCACTTGAATGATAAATAAAGCAGTCAAGTGTCTCCTGGGATTAATCACAACCAAGCCTTAAAAAAGTTAAGCAATAAGCACCATGATGGTAACTCTCACCACAGCCCCTAGAAAACATTTTCTGTAGTTTGTTAAAAATATTTCTTTCC
>NW_006798666.1:115481-126031 GCF_000442215.2 Lipotes vexillifer | reverse complement strand
CTTTCCCTATTCCTAGAGCATAGTTTAAGCAGGAGAATTGTTCTGAATTCTATTTCTGCTGTTCCTTCAATTCAGTATCTATCTCAACTTAGACACCCCATCATAAGACACAACTTTAACATTCCTCTAGATCTTCCCTCTCTTTACAGAACCGTATTCATTTTACCATTTACAAATGGGTAATGTCATTCAGTACTTTCTAACCAAGGCTTTAATCTATGTGAAGCAATACTAATAAAGCAAAGTTACGATTTAACCAAGCAGCTTACTCTTCAATATGGTGGCCTGGCACAAATCTGTTTTCAGCAACTTCTGAATGATAAAATATGGCTTTCTATTGATTTCCATCTTAACCTATTCTGATTACACCCAGATAGATGTTTTTTCTGAATCTCTGAAAGTGATGTCCTTTGTAGTGAGACATGATGATACTATAATAGTATTTTCTTGTTAATAGTCACATCTGCCCAAAAGCGCTTCTCCTCTATGATACCTTCCCACAGAATGAGAGAAAAATTCCAATAAAAAGATCCCTTTTGACATTTTGACTGTCCAAATGTGCCTTGTATGAATTTAGGTACTAATTGTTACTTTTAGAGGCTTACAAATTTCATGAATGGAAATATTGCAAAATCACAGTGCGGCCCATGTCAGCTCCTATCAAAGGCTGCAGAATCCTCTTTCAGGTTAACCAGTGATCATGTAGAATTTGTCTCCAATTGTGGTTGCTATTGTCAACAGTAGGAATCAGAGGATTCCTTTTACAGATATTAGATGGCAAGACTTAGGAAATGAGGTACAGGTATAAATCAGAGTCTGAGCTTCACAGATACAGGTAATCTGGCAGTGTAGGGAGTGAGGGGTTCCTTTGGACTGAATTGTGTCCCCCCAAATTCATATGTTGAAGCCTTAACCCCCAATGTGACCACATTTAGGTATAAGCTTTTTAAGGAGGTAATTAAGGTTAAATGAAGTCATATGAGTGGGACCTAATCCAATATGACTGTTGTCCCTATAAGGAGAGGGAGAGACCCAAGGGATGCAGGCACATAGAGGAAAAGCCACCTGAGGACACAGCAAGGAAGAGGCCATCTGCAAGGCAAGGAGAGAGGGCTCAGGAGAAACCAAACCTTCAGACACCTTGATCTTGCACTTCCAGTTCCCAGAAGTGTGATAAAATAAAAATCCGCTGTTTAAACCACCCAGTCTGTATTATTTTGTTGTGACAACCCTAGCAGCCTAATACAGAAGTCCCAGTTCTTCTTACTTTATGATTTTTTCATCAAACAGGTATATCACTTAGCTCTTAGTGATTCAGAGAGTAAAGAGTATGCTATGGGGCTTCCCTGGTGGCGCAGTGGTTGAGAGTCCGCCTGCCAATGCACGGGACACGGGTTTGTGCCCCGATCCGGGAAGATCCCACATGCTGAGGAGCGGCTGGGCCCGTGAGCCATGGCCGCTGCGCCTGGGCGTCCGGAGCCTGTGCTCCGCAACGGGAGAGGCCACAACAGTGAGAGGCCCAGGTACCGCAAAAATAAATAAATAAATAAACTAATTAAATAAAATGTTGTGTTAGTTTCTGCTGTACAACGAAGTGAATCAGCTATAAAAAAAAAAAAAAAAAAAAAAAAAAGAGTATGCTATGAATATATGAGCTACTTCAAAATATTTATATTAATATGTAATATAAGCAATATAAATTATACAAACCACCTGCAAATATGGTGGCACTATTGTCCTTTTCTCTCTTACTGCCTATATGACTATTCCTCCATATACAATCCCAATGCCTTTTGTTATTTAATGTAAATCAAGGAAAGGTGCTCCACAGACTTGGTTTTTGTTTTGCAGTCAGGTTGAGCCCGACGTTAATTTTCTCAGGGCTGCAGATCAGATTGTGTTTAGGCACCTCTGTCTGAGGTTAGACTATCCCAAAGTCTTCTTCTTCCCCTCTTCACTGTTCAGATTCTGCATCCTTCCCTTTAGACTCACCTTCTCCCATCTCCCACTTCCCCACTTCAGCATTTGCCTTTATACAGAGCAGAGAATGCATACACTGGAGGCTGAAAGAAAAAAGGCTGAACCATAGCAACTGTGGGGAGGTTGAAGGGGAGAAGTTCCAGAAGAAGCAATGCTTTTTGCCATACAAGGGTGGCAATGTGCTGCCTATGGAGAAAGTAAGGCTAAGCCTCATGCCCTGATGTGGTTCTGGAGCAAGATGTATAGTATGAATAAGTTTCTAATTAACTTGTACTAAGTGGGAGTCTCTGTATCAGTTGGACTATGTCACTTGAATGTGAAGAGAAGGAAGGACTAACCATTCTTCAGGATTCCATGTGTGTGCTTGACCAGCTAACAGTATGGCTCTTTTGTAATTGGCTGTAGTCGCCCCTACCTTCTTTGATGATAAGTTACACAGTGCCTTAATGTTCTACAGCAAATTTCCATAGTCTATGATACTTGCTACCTTGATCTAATCCATCACCAGTCGGTATTCTGGGTGTGCCTCTTCATAACTACAAGCAGTTCAGTTTCTGTCCCCAAAACTTCAAGAACTCACTTTTCCAAGTGACTCTTATTTCAGCCTCAGTCCATAGCTAAATCCATAAGATAAATAAGTACTAGGGATGTAATGTACAACCTGATGACTATAGCTAACGCTGCTGTATGATATACAGGAAAATTGTTGAGAGTAAATCCTAAGAGTTCTCATCGCAAGGAGAATTTTTTTCCTTTTTTCTGCTTTCTTTTCTTTTTATTGTATCTATAATAGAAGATGGATGTTAGCTGAACTTACTATGGTAGTCATTTCACAATATATGTAAATCAAACTATCATGCTGTATGCCTTCAACTTACACAGTGATGTATGTCAATTATTTTTCAATAAAACTGGGGGGGTGGGGAGTGATAGCAGTAAAACTTTTATAGAAAGGCAAAAAAATGAATCAAATAAAAAAGAAAGAAGGCTTCTTCTATTTGTCTCTCCAGGCACCAAATCTCTGATGTGGGTAAAGATGGAGGCCCTCCAGGTAATTAGAACCAGGGTCCATTGCTGTTCAAGGAAAATGGCCAAGAAGGACAGAATAGAAACTTCATCCTCATCCATTTCAGGCAAGAAGATTAAGTGCCGAAATATCTGTGTCATCAGCCATGGAGAGCTTGACACCAGTTTTTTTTTTTTTTTTTTTTAGATGTTGGGGGTAGGAGTTTATTAGTTTATTTATTTATTTTTGCTGTGTTGGGTCTTCATTTCTGTGCGAGGGCTTCCTCTAGTTGTGGCAGGCGGGGGCCACTCTTCATCGCGGTGCGTGGGCCTCTCACTATCGCGGCCTCTCTTGTTGCGGAGCACAGGCTCCAGACGTGCAGGCTCAGCAGTCGTGGCTCACGGGCCCAGCTGCTCCGCGGCATGTGGGATCCTCCCAGACCAGGGCTCGAACCCGTGTCCCCTGCATTAGCAGGCAGACTCTCAACCACTGCACCACCAGGGAAGCCCCTTGACACCAGTTTTAATTGGAAGTAAACAGAGAGCTATAAAGGAAGGGCAGGCTGACTGGTCAAATGGGAACCTTTGATCAGAGTTCATTAGGTCATCTCATGGAGAAACAGGCTAAAATTTACAATTGGACAAAGAGTTTCTGTCCTGAGAGTGGGCCAAAACAATACCTAATATATATTTTATATAACAGAAACTTCTCAATATTTTAGTCTCTCTAGCTTTAAAATGAGGTAAATGTCTTTTTCCTTTACAATTCTCATAGGGACATTTTAATAAGATACTTCCGGTGATATGTTAAGTTCATTTGAAGAAAAACAAGGAAATAGAAGACCTTATTAACATTAAAAAACTATTTGTTGTTGATCTGCTTTATAACAATTTCTTAAAATCTCCTCTACCTCCATGACTTCAGGCAGAGAGTTTTACCTATTTTCAAAGTAATGTTTTAATATGCAAAGCAAAACAAAGCTACACATCTTAATTTAATCAATGATTCATTCACATTTTATTTCAAATGAAAAAACCTGATGCATTTACTAAGAAAGTAATTGATGTCAAGATAGCTATCCTAGATAGAGTAGATTACCCTACAATTTGAGCATGTACTAAGAAAATAGAATTTAATTTTATTTCTTCGAATAATAACCCAAATAAATGCAAATCCTTTATTAGTTTTCAAGGAGACTTTTTTTTTTTTTAAGTATAAAGTCTTGCGGACCATTTGAATGTGAACAAATGGAACGCTTTCAGTCTCAAAAGAATGGGACTTTTCTTAGTGCTTAATTAGCTTTCTTTTTTAAATCAGGGGGATCTGCTCAGAGTCAGGCCACTTCTTCAAAGCAGGCCCAGCAAATTCGCATTTTACAAGGTCATAGTCAGTAGACAGTTTCCAAGCACGTCAGGTCATATTTCCTTTAGAGTTACAGGAAATGGAGAAAAGTCAGAAAGTGCAGGTTACCCCACAGGCCAACAAACAACTATGCCAATTACTCCCCAGGGTAGTCCAGCACAATTGAAAGAGCCCACCATATAATTATTAGTGACACAAGCATTTGCTTCGGTCACATCGACTTTACCTAACTGAAATAGTCACTAAGCTATATGGGCAAACAACCTCCCCTTATTTGTATTTTTATCAGAATAGATTCATGTAGGGTCTTTAATCTGTTTATACAATCAATTCATAAATAGTTTATACTTTTCAGAAATGTAGGTAAAGCAAAAACTTTCTCCTTTAGATAAAATAAAAGCATAGATATTTGAATTTTATTTCAACCAATAATTCAAGATATATTCTTACAGCATTCAGCAATCAGTAAAATTAGTATATTTGCTTTCTTCCTCCTTTATAATTTAATTTCTGGAACTGGTACTAATAAGCAACTAATATTCAAAAGTCAAGTACTTTGAAAAATAATGAAATATCGGAACTAGCTATTTTATAACCTGGCAAATTATATTCAATAGATATGTTTCAAAAAAGCTGTGAGCAAATTTAAATTTTGAAAAAGGAGTCATATTAAATGTTTTAAGGGTATCCAGTGGTATAGGGACTCCAAGGTGACTCTTAAAGTGAATAGATATTTTACATAAATAAACCTACAAAAAGATACTCCAAATTTTCTTTTTTGTATCTGGGGTTTCATTTATCAAATTGATACTCAAAACTGAGCTATACTGTGTACTGTGTAATAAATGATATTTATTAAATTAACTACATGCTCACTTATAGTTTTATTCAGTAAAAGTTTATTATAACCTCTCCTGAAATGACATCACATTGACCTATGAACTTTTCCCACACTCTGCCTCAATGTGATACCATGATGGTTGTTTTAGTTTCGTATTGCTGCTGTAACAAATTACCACAAAAGTAGGGGCTTATACAACACGCATCAATTATCTCATGGTTCAGTAGGTCAGAAGTCTGAAAAGGCTTCACTAATTTCTCTGCTCTGGATCCCACGAGGACATCACCGAGTTGTCAGCTCATTAGCCTCTTATTGAGAGGCTCTGAGAAGAATCTGCTTTCAGCCTCATTCAGGTCATTGGAAGAAGCGAGTTCCTTGAAGTTGTAGGACTGAGGTCCCATTTCTTTGCTGGCTGTTAGCTGGGGGCCACCCTCAACCCCTAGAAGCTTCTCTTCAGTTCTTGCACCTGGGTCCTTCCATCTCAGAGACAGCAACAGTTCATCAAGTCCTTCTCATGCTTGGAATCTCTTTGAATTCCACTTTTGCCCATTTCATTGACTGCCTTCCTCTTCTGCTTTTAAGGGCTCCTATGAGACACTGGGCCCACCCAGATAATTAGAGATAATCTCTCTATTTTAAAGTCAGTTCATTGGTAAACTTAATCACATCCACAAAGTCTCTTTCGCAGCAGAACATAGATTTTGACTGAATCACCAGGGGACAGGAATCTTGGAGGGACATCTATAGCATTCTGCCCATACACTGACTAATGGTTTCATCACAAATGGCTCAAATATAGCCATAGTAAGCATCTTTTAAAACCAGTAGTCTTCTTTTCCACCGTGATTAAGAAAATAAACTTTAACTTTGCCTTTGCTCCTATAAAGAATTGCAACTAACTTGTACAACCTAACATCTTGAAAAGCTAGAGGATATAGAAAGAAAAGCAAACTAAAATTAGAAGTAGAATTAGGAGAGAAACAAAACATATCGACACACCAAATATTATAAATATTCTGAACTTTAATAATCCTGAGATTTTAAACTTTTGGTTGTGGTTTACGCTGTGCTGTGGCCATTTATAGCCATCAAAGGAAAACATGTGTTTGTCATTTAACGGTATATGCAGAATGCTGGACCTCACAATAGATTTTTAATTCAAATTTATAAGTACTTTTATTGGAAAGGTTCTTAGTGGGAACACCCAGTTTAACTATTGATTTCTTCCTTGAATTTAGAATCTTTAACTCTATTTAGGTGGAAATGCTGAAATGGGTCAGTACTATGTTTACCAGATGGAATGTAAACCATATCCACTGCTGGGATTAAATATGTCTAGACATTGCCTGGTAGGACTTACAAAAGTCCTACAAAATTTCTTTTGTTTTGAGCTGAAGAGCCTTCCCAGAGAGAATTGTTCCTAAAGGGATGAGCCAGGTATGTAAGATGGCCTTTATTTCCAAGGCAGAGTAGGGATATTGAGTACAGTGTGGCACTTGTCTTTCAAAACTAAAACAAGTTCTACTTCTGAGAAGCATTTCTGGGGAAATAACACCTGGAAGATCTAGTCACATGCCTCTGTTTAAAAGAGTTGGGGAAATACAGTTCTCTGTGTTAACTGGGAAGGAAAGGAAAAGCAGTGAGCACTAGTTATGTCTGCATAGATGTGCTATTATTCTTATTTTTATGGTGATTTTGTAGCTGGTCACTTTTTGAAATTCTCTGATAATTTCTGATTTCAATCATTCAGGATCTTACAGTCTCTATGTAGATAAAGTTATCTAAAATGGTATCAATTTTACCTATTTCTTTCATAGTCTTCACCTTTTTTCCCCTACTTTATATTATTATTGATGTGACTCCAACAAAGGTGTAATTTTATCTTGTTCCTGACTTTAATAGAAATGCTTCTAGAATTTTACCAGAAAGTGTGGCTTTTACTGCAGGTTACTTGTTGCTACCTTTTATAATACTAAAGTAGTTCCCTTATAGCTCTTGTTAAGTGTTTTTACAATAAGTAATTATTGAATTTCCAAAGTCTTGGTCTATTATGATCATCTGGTTTTCTCCAACCAACTTTGAACGTAGTGAATTATACTGGTAGATTTTTTTATAATACTGAATCATCCATGAACTCCTAGGAGATAGTCTGCTAGGTAATGCTGTATGTGTGCATGTGTGTGTATGAGTCTACGTGTGTGTTAACATATGGTTGGATTTAATTTCACATTTTAGTTAGGATTTATGTTAAATGGAACTGGCCAATAATTTTGTTGTCTGACTTGGATATCAAGGTTACATTGTCCCGCTTAGTCAACTTTTGTAGCTCTCTTTTCTTTTCATATGTAGAAAACAAGTTGCATATAGTAGAGAAATTCCATTCCTGAAATTTTACCAAAACTTTGATGTAACACCATTTGGTCTCAGCAAGCCAAAAAAATTGAAAGATTTTTAGCTACTGATTCAATTCTTATCTGGTGTTTTGTCCATTCAGGATTTTTTTTTAAGTATGTTTATCAATTTTGATAATTTACATGTTTCAAAAAATTATTGATTTCATCTTGTTTTTCACATGTATAAACATAGATTTGTTCATAACATTCTTTTTTCTTAATTTCTGCATTACCTTGCCTATGCAACTCATTTTATTCTTAATGTTATTTGTTTTCTCCCTCCCTCTCTCTCTCTCTCTCTCTCTCTCTCCCCTCTCTCCTCTCTCTTCAATCTTGCCAGAGTTTTCTCTCTCATTGTTTAAGGGAAAAAAAGGGGAAACAGGGAATTTTGGTTTTAACATTTGCTTTTTTATTTGTTCGTTTATTTTCAAGTTCATTAAATTCTAATATTTATCCTCCTTATTTTCTTCTTTCTATTTAATCATTTTTCTTCCAGTCCCACCAACTTCTTAGCTGATTGTTTATCTTACTTATTACCATTAGTGTTTCTTGTCTTCTAAGAAATAAACTTAAAGTTATAATTTTATTCTAAAGTGTATGAAAATCACATAACTGTTCTAATGATTTTCCATTTAAACCATGCATTACTGAGAAGTCTGTTTTCAGAGTTGCAAATACATGGGAAATTTTGTCACTATTTCATAGCTGTTAGTAGTTAATTTTAAAGCATCACGTTCAGAAAATGTAATCTATAAAATGTTAATATTTTGAATTTGTTGAGATTCCCTTTATTGCCTACTATACCATCAAGTTTTGTATTTTTTTAAGCATGTTGATCAATTTAGTAAAGTACATGTTCTAGAAAATTGTCAGTTTCATCTAGGTTTTCAAATGTATAAGCATAAAATATTTTTCATGTCTGTTTTTAAACAATGTCTGCTCTGTTTCAGTCCTGCAATATCTATGTGTATCTATTAGCTCAGAATTACCAATTATATCACTAAGCCATTTATGTCATTAATTGTTTCTTGTCTGCTGATTCTGTAAGAGTGTAATCTCCTGGAGTGATTATGAAGTTCTAATTAATTCTCTGTGACTATGTTAAATTATGCTTGATATATTTCCAGGTTCTGATGTTAGGTCCATGAAGATCTGTAATGATTACATCTTCTTGGTGGATTACTTCATTTATGCACAAAAGTTCTCCCACTTTGTCCTTTTTAATGTTTTTCTCATTAAATTTGATTTTGCCTAATAATATTGCCCTCCAGCTCTCTCAAAATTAACACATCAAAGTGTGATTCTGGGATCTCTGAGAATCACTGAGACTCTTTCAGAGGTTCTGCAAGAGTAAAACTATTTTCTTAATAATACTAAGATGTTCTTTGTATTTCATCCTCAACGTCTCACAGGTAACAGTGGAGAGTTCCAGAGATTACATGGCAAGTGATATGGCAACAAACTGAATGTAGACACAGATGTGAGAATTCAGCTGTCCTCTATTAACCAAGACATTAAAGATTTGCAAAAATGCATATTAATGCAACTCTTCACACTAATGTTTTACTGTTATTTTTAAAGGTACTAATAAACATTTATTTTACTTTTCCTAACATTTATGGAATTTACCATACTTTACCAATCTATTTCTAACAATACTAATTGTCACTCTTATATAAAAGATTATCTTTAAAAAGAATCAGTGTTCCTATTTTTTTTTCCTTAAATAAGTGTGGAGAATTTTGCACTGTTTTACTACTTAACATATGCTAGCTGCTCTCCCATTTCTCACAGCACCCGCGTTCAGCATTCTTATGCTTGCTGCGGGTGGTAGAATTTTAGCATATGTTTATTCTGTCATTCTTTTTCAGAAGCCATGATATTTTTTCCAATGACAGTTCTTGCTTAAAATAAACTTTGGTAACTGCTGTTCAGATAATAAAATTTTCTCCCCTTACACATTTAATGGCTTCACAGTTCCTTTAAAAAAAAAAAATCACGAACTTAGTCTAACATTTAATCAATGTTAATTCAATGCATTTTCCAGTCTGACTTTCCACTATGCCTACTGAAAATATATTTCAACTGAACTAGACTACAGGACGTTTCCTAGACATGTTTCATCATTTACCATCTCTATGCCTGTGTCTATTCTCTACTTCAGCCTTGAATTCCCTTCTCAGTCTTCAAATTTCTGTAACCAACTTGAACCACAGTCTGGTACAAAGTCCCTTCTTCCACAAAGATCTCCCTGAGAAGCCCATATGGAAGCAATTCCCAGGCACTGAATTCTTAAGCATTTTGTATCATTCAAAATGCAGGTATCTTATGCTGCATTGCTTTGCAGTTATTTGAGGTTTTATCCTATTTCCCCCATTACACTGTAAGTTCTTTGAGGGCAGATATTATTTTGTTTGTTTGTTTTGCGGTACGCGGGCCTCTCACTGTTGTGGCCTCCCCAGTTGCGGAGCACGGGCTCCGAACGCGCAGGCTCAGAGGCCATGGCTCATGGGCCCAGCCGCTCCGCGGCACGTGGGATCTTCCCGGACCGGAGCACGAACCCGCGTCCCCTGTATCGGCAGGCGGACTCTCAACCACTGCGCCACCAGGGAAGCCCGAGGGCAGATATTATTTAACCCATCTTTGAATCTCCCACATCACTAAACACAGGATTATTTAGAAAACATTACGGAAACTAATATGTTTCAGGAATATAACAGTCAAAATCAACTTTCATAAAGTTAAGCAATTACTTTTTGGTTTTCTGATATGAGATCATGATACCTTCTTAGGGTAGGAGGAACATTCTTAGCACACAGCTGGTACCCTTGTTTGGTGTATACATATTGGGAATCAATCCACAATGGACTAATAGGGAGAAAAGAGTTGCCACTTGGGGGTCTTCTACATCCATGCTCTGCATTAACAGCTTCAACCAGGATCCAAGAAACAATAAAAGAGTAGCCTC
>NW_006798666.1:99912-115471 GCF_000442215.2 Lipotes vexillifer | reverse complement strand
TTTCCCTACTGCCTTTTGCCAAATCATCTCAGGACACCCTGCAAAAGAACTAATGAAATCACTTATTAGCAGCCTTAGTCCACGGACATGGTTTCTAAAACATTTCAAACATTTCAAAACATTTTCCAGTAACTTTTAATGCTCTTTTATCAATGCCCACAATGCATATTAGAACAGGCAAGAAGTGTAGCAGTGTGCCTACCTTACAGAGGATGACATTTGTCAGCAATGATTTCATTTATCCTGACTCCCCACTTTTTACCAAGACATTTATTACCATCTAAACTGCAGAATATCTTTGTGTATGTAAAATATAATCACAAATAGTTGCCATAGTCCTCTTTTCCAAATATGTAAACCATATATTTAGTTTATGATTTAGTTCATAAATCATAAACTAAACTGCTCACTTTAGTTTAGTTCAACAAATAACTATCAAGTGCCTGCCACTTTCCAGATTCTGTATTAGGCAATAAGAATGTGGAGATGAATAAAACACAATTCCTGTTCCAAGTGGACTGCAGGCAGTGGAGGAAATAAACAGCTAAAGAGATAATGTCAATATAATGTGGTAAGATCTCTGATAAGTGGTATTATGATACATATTGGTTTCAGGAAAGGCTTCCATGATAAGCTCACCCCTGGCCAAATGCTTAAAGGGTGAGTAGAAGTAAGCCAGATGATTGTCAGTAAGGCGTTTCAGACAGGGGGGTAAAGTACCATTCTATGGTGAGACTTTTAGAAATACTAAAAATTTGTGGGGAGTACCAGGAATTGGGGCCAGCCAGTTAGGTGATGAACAGAATCTTGAATTGCATGATAACAAGCTGAGAGTTAAGTTATGTTTAGCATCTCCCAAACTGTGTTACAGGAAAAGACTAGAATCTTGCAGAATATAGCAGTTTCTCTTGAAAAAAAATATAGTTGTATAGTCAAAAGAATCTCTCTTTCAGAGATTCATGTTGAGAATTTTAAAAGCTATGAGAAGTCCTGAAGTCATGTTAACCCAGCATTCTCCAAACTTATTTGGCTTCTAACCATTTTTTCACAGAATAACTGTTAAAACCCCATGTGACTCAAGTGTTTCACAAATCAAAGTTTGGGTGATATTGGACTTAGTAATGGAATAGCTACCAGGCTCATCACTTTGCATATATGTTGATGAATTTGGACATTATTTGGCATTCAGTAGGGAGCCATCAACACTGTTCCAGCAGGAAAATGGCTTGATTGGAGCTGTGACTCAGGAAAGTAACTCAACAAGGGTATAAGGATGGACTGGAGGGGAGACAGGCAGGAGGCTAGAACACCAGTGAGGGGAATTCATTCTTGGAACAGTTCAAAATATGAAACTATAAACATATGCTTTGGAAATGTTTCTAAGTTTAATAAATTCTGTGATAATATACCAGGGAGATTTCTTTGAAAATCCATAACAGATGCCAGCAAGAGCACTATTCACTTTGTCATCAATTAACATATATTTGGGATCTCCAGGGGGCACTATGTATGTATATAACAACCAAAAACAAATTGCAACAGGCTTGCCTTGCTGTCAAGCTGGAGAAACAATGATCAAGATAAAATAATTAAGTTCAGATGGATTCAATTACTGTAGTCAGTCACTTCCCAACTATTTATTAAGTAACCATAGGGTGTACAGCACTTTATTAAGTTCTTGTAAAAATCCATAAAGATATTAATAACAGAGACTTTTTCCACCACAATAATATGTAATTGGCCCTGGAGTTTGGATGAAAGCAGGGCTCCCTGTGGCTCATCGAGGTGGGGTGTATACAGAGGAGGACAGTCATCAGTGAGCACCCATTAAACATGTGTGCTCAGAGTCCAGTCAAACAAAATCGACCTCTAAATTCCATCAGTGGAGAGGGTATTGAATTAGATAATTTACAAAGTTTCAAATTATATACGTCTATGATTAGATGGAAAACTTAGGATAACTCAGAAAGTCTGGGCCACAAGCAATTCTAGCACCTTATAAGTGGGCTAATAGATAATTCATGTATTCACTCAGTCAGCTGGAAAATATATATTGAGCACAAATATGTTTCTGGCACTGAACAAGGCACTGAGGATACAGAAGTGAACAAAATTGCCTCAAATCATTACCCTTGTGGAGGTTGAATTCTGTCAATGGAGAGAGATCTTAAATGAAATAAGAATAGATACTGATACGGACATAGACAGAGATATGGATACAGACATATATGTCAGTGTGATAAATACAATGGCGAGAAATTAGGCAGAGTAGAGAAATAGGGGCTTCCAAAAAGTTGGAGGAACTTGAGAGAAAAATATCTCAGGTGGAAGAAATAGCAGGAGCAAAGGCCCTGAGGCAGGAGCATCTGTGACTAGATTAGAATGAAAAAGAGAAGGAGCCATAGAAATGAGGTGGAAAATGTCAAGATGTAGATCACTAGGGACATTGACATGAGTTTGGCTTTTTTATGAGTGTAATAGACATGTTGGAGGGTTTTGAAGAGAGGCGAGATAGTCTCTGACATGATTTTAAAGAATCACTGTGGGGCTTCCCTGGCGGCACAGTGGTTAAGAATCTGCTTGCAATGCAGGGGGAGGCGAGATAGTCTCTGACATGATTTTAAAGAATCACTGTGGGGCTTCCCTGGCGGCACAGTGGTTAAGAATCTGCTTGCCAATGCAGGGGACACAGGTTCGAGCCCTGGTCCAGGAAGATCCCACATGCCACGGAGCAACTAAGCCCGTGTGCCACAACTACAGAGCCTGTGCTCTAGAGCCTGCAAGCCACAACTACTGAGCCCACGTGCCACAACTACTGAAGCCCGGGTGCCTAGAGTCCATGCTCTGCAGTAAGAGAAGCCACCACAATGAGAAGCCCTCACACCGCAAAGAAGAGTAGCCCCTGCTAGCCGCAACTAGAGAAAGCCCACACTCAGCAACGAAGACCCAATGCAGCCAAAAATAAATAAAATTAAAAAAAAAAAAAAAAAAAAACCCAATGCCTTTTTTAAAAAAAAAAAAAAAAAAGCCCCAAGGCTTTTTTAAAAAAAAAAAAAAAAAAGCCCCAAGGCTTTTTTAAAAAAAAAAAAAAAAAAGCCCCAAGGCTTTTTTAAAAAAAAAAAAAAAAAAAAAGGAATCACTGTGGCTGCCACATTAGAGACTGGAGGGTGGGTTGACAAGGGCAGATAAGCAACCCCATCAGGAGGCTTTTGCAATATTACAAGTGAGAAATGGTGGAGGCTTGGATGTAGAAGGTAATTGTGAAAAAGTGGTCAGATTTAAGATAAATACTGATGGTAGCGCTGACAGGATTTGCTAGTGGAGAAGCCAAGAATGACTTAGTCTTTGGCTTGAGCAACTGGACAAATGCAATTGTCATCTAATGAGATGTGGAAAACTGTAGGTGGAAGTAGGTTTGGGGATGAAGATTGAGAATTCAGTTTTGGGTGTGTTATGTACGAAGTGCCTATTCAGCATCCAGCGGAAGATACCAAGTAGGCGAAAGAGAGATCAGGAAAGGGTCCAAGGCTGGAGATAGAAAATTAGGAATGAATGATATCACCAAGACAGCACAGATAAAGAATGGATCAAGGACTGAGCCCTGGGATACACCAATATTTCGAATTCAGGGAAACGATGAGACACAAGTAGAGCAGACTGAGAACGAACAGCCAATTATGAGAAAACCAAGAGCGTGTAACATCCAGAAAACCAAGTAAAGAAATTGCGTCAAGAAAGAGATCAAATTGTCAGTTGGGTCAAATCTTACCGGTAGATCAAGCAAAATAGGCACTAACCATTGACCATTGCAGTTAGAAACACCAAGATAATCGGTGGCTTTGAGGGAAAAAGTTTTAGTGGCGAGATAGAGGCAAAAGCCTTATTGGAGTGGACTTAATAAAGAGGAGGAAAGAAATTAGAGACAAATATAGAGAAAACTCCTTCAAGGCGTTTTCCTATAAAAGGAAAGAGAAAAATAGGACAATAGATTTCAAGGTATGAGCCTCAAGAGTGAAATGGAAGAAATTTCTCAACAGGAGAAATTACACTATATTGTATATTGATGAATCCAATACAGAGAGAAAATTTGATCATGTGAGAGAGAGGAGAATTTCCAGAACTAAGTCTTTATCAGAAAAATGCCATCTAGTGCCCAAATAAAGAGGTTGGACTTACTAGGAATAAGTACAGTTTGTACTTCCTGATAGGCAAAAAGGCAGCCAGATGTAGGTATCTGGATTTATGTGTATGGAGGAGAGATCTTTTCTTATTACCTCTATACTTTATCTGTGAAAATAGACAGTAAGGTCATCAACTGAGAGTGAGAAGGAGGGAAGACATGATCGTTGAAGAGAGGATGTGCTGGAGACACTGGAGATTTGAGTAGAGAAAGAGAGAAGAGTAATTGTCAAAAAGGAGAGAAAAACAGAATTGTCAGGCAGCCCTAAGATCCTACTTGAAATTAATGGTCCTTAATTAAGATAAGACCATTAGCATGATTTTGTGTTTTTCTTCAGCCAGTTGAGCTGGGCTAAGCCTTAAAAGGATTAAATGAAGAGTTTAATTTAGCCAGTGATGAGCTTTTGGAAGATGAGTATAAGATAGCTAGACAAAGTGCAAGGATATAGAAGATAGATTCAAAGGAGTGATTATAGACGGGCCATGGGATTGAGGACAGGAAAGAAGGGACACCAGGATGTGGTGAGAGTAATGAAAAAGATAAAGTGGGAAAGTCAAATACACTGTCGATCCCAGTGGGATCAGAAATACATTAAAGGTTGAGCACCAGAGGGGGTGAAATTGAAAGGGAATGGATGGTAACCTATGAGTGGGATAATCAAAACTAAAGTTACGGTGAGCTAGCAATTTTCATTAGTGGTAGGGTTTCAGGTTTTAAGACAATGGGACCAAATGCTAAGACAGGAGGAGAAGTTTGGAAGAGACAAGGTTAAGATGTTGAAGAGCGAGGATATTAAAAGGATTCAGTGCATGGATACTGAAATTACATAGAGTTTTTCCCAAGAGTTGAGCATAGAAGAAAGTTAATAGTGAGGATGTTTGAGGGGAAAAAAAGAGGAAGAGGTAGATGGAATAGGGCAGTAGGAGTTTTCAGGTGAGAATATTTGATGTTAATCATAATTTTAAACATTCAGTGAGTAATTTTTGACACATTTTATGTCCATATGGATAACCTAGGGCTTTTACTAAAATGAAGCTTTTGATTTAGTCGGTCTGTGGTAAGGGCTGAGATTCTGCAACAACAGTACAGAAAGTGGAATAAAAGAGAGAGAGAGAGAGAGACTTTGGATCAACGTTTAAGTTTAGAGAATATCAATACCCTTCAGGAAAACTCAACATCTTGTTTGCTTCCTTTTTCTTTCTCATATTCTTCCCAAGAACACAGGAACCAATTAGACTATCATTCAAATGTGAACAGAGAAAGTATCCAAAATATTAACACTGATTCAGCTATGAGATAGTTATTAGTGATACCTGAACTAGGTGTTTTGAACATACGTCTAAAAATTAGTGCTTTTATTTAGGGAGTAAAACAAGAAGGAGAAAATTTTCCTTCCCAGAAGGAGTTACATTGTTCTTTGCTTCCATCTTAAAGAGAGTCCCTGGTGAAAATTTGTGTTGCCTTTCATTTGTGTTTAAAGAAAATAAACCTCAGCGAAATGGGATTGTGGGCAGACAGTGGTTCATAATGATTAAGAAGAAATGATCCTGATACAAAAGAAAATCCACTTTCTAAAGGACTGGCAACTCAGTATACGACACAGGTATTCAAAAGAAATACATGAACTATTCCATTAGCTAAATTTTTGAAAGAGGCCATTCCACAGTACTTTAAAGGAAGGAAGAAGATTGTATTGACCTGTAGCATCCTTCTCCTGTTATCAATATAAGCAACACATTTGGACCCCAGCTAATTCCCTTTAGTAGACTCTGATGCTCTCTAGGAGAAGAATCAGAGAAAGGTAGAGTTAAATCTTAATGAAAAATTACAGGTCTCAGAGATTATGAATAGGATTGATGAGTTTTTCTTTCCTGAAGGACGACGTGCAGATTAAAGAGCTTTTAACTGTTCTTGATGCCATCAAAAGGTTATGGTCATCTGCTAAAAACTCAGCTTCAGCCACAGTTTATGTAAGTTGTTCACATTAGTCACTCGGTAATGATGTACTTGGCCTCACTGTTTGTGGTCTGGTTCTCATTTGTTTGGCATTACATTCCAAGACTGCAATGACTCAGAAATGTTCCTTATTTTTTACAGTAAGAAGAAATAGCGTGCTTTGCTTGAAACATCTCGAGTTTAATCACTTGTCTGTGGTCGTCCCACAATCTATCCAAGCAGGTGTATATAAGTGAAGACTTCCACATATTGAGTCAGAGAACCAATATTTCTAACCAGAAAGCTTCTGAAGTCAGCTTCTTACACTCATATGACATTAACAGAAAATTTAAAGTCTTTGCAATACTGTACAATATTTACTTTTATCAGACTATAGCTGCTAACAGAGCATTAGCAAGTAGGTGTTTCAGAATACAGGAAAACTTTCCAGGCTAAAAATTATCAAATATATTTGAAACCTCTAGCAAGCATATCTGAGGGGATATGGAAGTTGTACACAAATCTATTTGAATAGATGTTACATGCAAAAGGTGTGGGAATTGTTCTACACTGACTTGGAAGATAGAAGTAGGGGCCATAGGTTAAAAAAATATGGGTAGGTCTATTTGGGACACAATACAATTTTGTTCTATGGACTATTAAGCTTTAGTGCTCTCAGAAAACAGAATGACTATCTTTGAACCTTCAGGTCCCTGAAAACATCTAAGCAAAAATGGAAGTGCAGAGTCAGATGAGAGAAGCTAGACTCAAATAGCTGTTTCCTACAAATCTATTGTAGATGCTAGCAAGGGTGTTAGCAGGTATTCTTTTTTTTTTTTTTTTTTTTTCCAAGCAGTCTCTCTCATGACCTACACTACCTCTGTATTCACATTTCATAACCTCTTGGGTTGCCCGATTTCTTCTCTTTCTCCCACAGTAATTTATAGCACTCTCTTCCCTCAGCTGGCAACAGAAGGTGAGTTCTACCAGAAATGGAGGATATCTTTAAAGTATCCTCCAAATAAATGTGTTTAAAGAGAGAACTTACCAACAACATATTAAACATAATTGAATATAAATATAAATTAACTTATTAGCCAGAATTCATCTATTATACAAAAGGCCTGTCGCTCAAAATGCCCTAAGGAAGTAAAATACAGGACAATAAAATTATGATCAGGGAAGGCAGTTTGGAGAGACAAAAAGCACAAAGAAGTGCTGCCCATAGAGGAAAGACTTGGTTAATCATTCTAATACATAGATTAGTTAAATACCCGGATGCAGAATCTGCAGATGTGGAGCACGAACCGTACTCTACCATTTTATCTAAATGACTTGAGCATCCGTGGATTTTGGTATCATGGAACCACTCCTCCTCTCCCCCTCCCCGAATACTGAGGGATGACTGTATATTCAGAGTGGCAGCAGGTACCTGTGATGACAGACTTTATCTGCAGTTTATTTCCCTCCCTCTCAAGCATGACCCTACCAATGATTTTCAACAAATACTACAGAAAAACTTGGGGGAAGGGGCTCCAAAGCCTGATAGGAGTTCAAATAAATGACCTAAGAGATAAAGGAAAGGAATCCAGTGCCATTCTTTTACTTACTTAAAGTTCCTTTACTTTGACAAGACCTGTTCAGAATCTGGAAAGAATATTTTGTAAAGCCATATTTTTATACTCAATGTTCACTTCAAGTAAGTTCTCTGATTTTGTAGGACTAGTCCTCCTGCTCAGCGACCCAGCTCACTTAGAGTTCAAGTTTTAAGAAGTTTGTGTTACAAAGGGCAAGTGAAAAGGTAGCAGTAACTTACTGAACTAAGGAAGTATTTTTCTCTCTCTGAAGTGTAACTTGCAGCATAACCTCTAGGTATCAAGATCTTGCCTATTTTACAAATTGTAGCTGAAAGCTTCTTTCTCGTATTTGTGTGGAGCCAGAATTTCCATGTATGGCCTCCTTTCCTGTTGTATAAAAGAACTCATGATCTCAAAAGAAGAAAATCATTTAGAGGAGATAAAAAGCCAATAAATATTGCATTTATCCATCACCTCAGCTTCCCAGACTTGCCACACTGTCCTTAAATTAGGAAATGAACTCTTAAGGATTTCTGATTTAACTTCTCTAAAGCTCAGTTTACTCCTCTTTCAATAAAGACAGCATATTACATGATCTCTAAAATCATGCCTAGCCCCCAATTTTATGATTCCATTCCCACAAGTTCAATTGATTCCAACCCTATTATCTTCTAGGCATTGAAAAACCAACATTTCGAGTTAATCTCTTTCCCCTCTCTGGTAAATCAGCAATGTCCAGGGTGGTCCATAATCCTCTTCTGAAAGAACTGATATGATATATTCCAGTTTGGGGCCACTTTAAGCTCTCTGTGAGTTCTTGAAGATAATTGCTTGTGACTCAGCAAGGACTGTGGCCAATTTCTTAAGTTTTTTAGGGTGGAAGCTATCAAGATCTATGGATTTAACTCATCCAATCTGAGTCAGTCATTTCTATCTGTTCCCACTTTAGTGAGGCTCTCTGCCTCCCATCATATCTTTTCTTGCTCACATAATTAGATCATGGTTGACATTTGTGAGAGAAGAATGAAATAAAAAGCACCTTCCTGTCACTGTCATTTTTTAAGTGCTTTTCTTGTCATTTGATAAAGGACAGTGCTTTTCCCACCTTCTCCCACTTAGTGCTTTTAAACAGTTTTTTTATGTCTTGAGAACTGCATCTTATATCTTGCTTATATATTATTGGTTTATCAACCATTGCATCATAGAATATTAAAGGTCATTGGACTTGGAACAAGGACATTCAGATTTTTGCCCGATAATCTTTGGAAAGTATTCAGAATTCCCTATCTTTAATGTTAGTATGTCAGTAGCTTAGTACTTGATCTTAAGGCCCCTTCCTCTTCTTTAAGTGTCTTCTAATGTTCCTCGCCATTGGATTCATCTTTGTAGCATTTCCATTTATGCTTGCTACAAATAGTGACATAGTTGGAATTGGAAACCAGGTCTCAACCTCTAGTGTTTTATAAGTTTTAATGTAGATTTTACTGTTTTTATAACCCTATAGCATCTATTCTCTTGCTTTCTGTATTCTATATGGGGGGAAAGGGAAAAGAAACATGCTTTATCCAGCATCGGTTGTTAATTTCCATCTCCATCACCTCCTAACTTGGGGAACTTGAAAGTGAGGGGCCAGAGTATGTTGGAAACACAAGCCTGGAAGATGAAGCAGGAGGTAAGAAGAGGGGCATGTCAGTGCTCTGGGCCTCACATATAAATAAGAAAGAAAGGGGGGTGCATTCCCTTTAAGATTCTCTCCAGCACCTAGTATCTAGTATCTCTTGATTTTATTACAGATAGCACATAATATAGAGCCCTAATAGAACCAAAAGAGGCTTTACTTAAAGGAAAACCATGTTGGGAAACTTCTATTCCTCGGGGAACAATCTTGCATACTTTGGACACATACTTTTCCAGCAACTTCTCAAACACTAGGGATTGAGTTAGGCATTGGGAATATCAAGGGAAATAACCAGAGGTCCAAGCCTCAAGGCAATCACTATCTATTTAGGGAGACAGATGAATCAATAATTATAATGCAGAGTGCTGTATTCAGTAGAAGGTAAAAGGCGTACATATAAAACAGTAGAGGGTGACCCTTGAACTGTCTTCCAAGATGAGTAGATGTTGGAGATAAGATTGTTCCAGGAAGAGGGAATAACGTTTGGGAGAGCAGGATATTATTAAATGGCCTGAGTCCTTTGGGGGTTCTCACTGACCATGAGGCCAGTGGGAATAAGAGGATAGGCCAAAGAGAATTACTGGAGGCTTTCAAGCTAGGTAACTGAAGGATTATATTTTAGAAAAATTGCTCTGATAGCTGTATTGAGGGATAGTTAATTGTGGACCAGGAGAGTGAAGCATAAGGAAGGGGTAGATGCTAAGCCCGAAACAAGGAGACAGTCAGAAACCTATCAGAGGGGTTCAGCTGAGAATTAACATGAGCAGTATGGAGAAAGATGTCAATAGAAAATAATTAGCAGGGATTATTGATGGAGGAGAAAAAAAGGGAAAGAAGAGTTTTTTGTTTGTTTGTTTTTTAATGTCCAATATTACTAACCTCAGACACCATAAGAATAGCATATATACTTACATTTATATAAAGCAGGCATGCAGTCAGGGTACGTATAATCCCATCACAGCAATATTGTACTCTTACCATCAGTCCTTCAGGTTAAGGCACCGTATCTGTTTGGAAGTGAAGACTCCCAACAGTTTTTCATATTAGGTCATAATCAGCCACAGATTAGTTTCATTTTATTATCTATCACAGGGAAACTTGGTTTCAGGCTTTCAAGGATAAAACACATGACAGAGAGTCTAATGAGGCATGGATTCAGGAGAGGACTTGTCCATGGTGGGGTGCCCAAGACAGATCTGTTTGGCACTTTCACAATAGAGGATTTTGATCAGCCGATACAAGACTGGAGCTCTGAACATAAAGAGAGAAAATGGCTGGGGGGCGAGGGTGGGGGGCAGCGGGAAGAGCATCAGAGGAGAAAAGAAGAAGTAGGGAGAAGCTGAAGGTGGAAAAAGAGGAGCGATCCTCAGCCTACCGTAGCCTTCCTCATCTGTGTCGCCTAGCAGGGGAAGGTCAGGCCAACGCTGGCCCCGGTACTCATAAACGTGATAGGAAAGTACGCATGAAGTCCGGACCCGGGGGATCTGTGAGCATACTTTGTAATATAGTTAATTTTAGCTGTGCAGACATCCAAGGACAGAGAAATAGTCCTACAGGAATGGCGATGATCTTGTTAGTCATCTAGATGAGCTATAACCCAGTGTTGCCTTCCTTCTGACACCCACCTTCCCTTTCTTGGAGGCCATTAGATCAAACCAAATATGCTGCAGAAGAGACCACAGTATCCAAACTCTTTGGTCAATGAAGAAATCTGCTAATTGAACTGAATCTGCTAAAATGAACTTTAACAATTCCTTGGCTTTTTTTTTTTTTTTTAAGAACCATTAAACTGTGAAGAGTGACTCAGGTTTGCCAACTTGTAATTTTGCCAACAGAGACATTTAAATTAAAAACGTACTATCTAGTCTCTACTTTCTCCAGCATTTCATAAAGGAGTGGACATTTTAACAGTAAGTGAAAGTAGAAAAATCAATTTCTCAAAAGAATGGACAGTCTAAATTGAATAAATTTAATGTTATGAAAACCTTACTGGATTTCTCACTTTACCACTGACTGAAAAAGCCCTAACACTAAACTGCCATCTGCCAAGGATCTGTATCCAGGAATCACTCTGGAAGTAGGAAAAGAAGGATCGAAAGACACAGCTGCAGTCATCAAAGGGCATAACTTGCACTTAGACGAGGTCAGGATCAGACCAATTAGTGGCACCAGAGAGTATCATTTATTCATTGGCCAGAGACAAACAGAATTGTTCTTTTTCCACATCCAAGTTTTCTGTCAATTGAAAACACTCCAGTTTGTTATTACATTCAGGTGTTCCTGCAGTTGTCTACTTTCTACCCCTTTAATTCCCCCTTTCCTGAGATTGTGCTGTAATTTATGAAGCTTCTGGCATCAACAACTTTATTTTCTTTCTGACTAGGGATTGCAAATTCCCTGCATATTTCTGGTTTGTTAGCAGGTGGCCTGATCTGCCAAGAAGCAACTCACAGTCTTGGATTACCCCCAGGGTTTATCCAGGTTCCAAAATTGGTATCAGCCCTGATACATATTACAGAGCCTCATGGGTACTTCAGTGTTCATACAGGGCAGACAGGCCCATAGGGTATTAGGCTTCATCCAAACACCTCACGTGTGATTGAAAGAGGATCCAACATGGCAATAGGATCCTGTTCTTTAAAACTGGTTTTACAATTCACTGAGGAGATGAAAACAGAGGAAACAGGTGAAAAGTTTGGGCCAAGTGAACTGCTGTTCCAAATATTTCACAACTCGGGAGGTAGGAGAGAATTCAGAAAACAACATCAAATTGCTTTTTCGAGGCTTCTTAATCTGTGTTGCCTAAACACTGGAACACCACACCTATTCAGAAAACATTTGCCGGATCTTCTGAGTTGGAACCTGGCCCCAAAGAAGGGAAGCAAAATGGGGCTGCAAAAAGAAAATTACAAATACATGACGTAGTCAGGAGCTGGAAATGCCTCAGATTATTTACTTGACCACACCATAAAAGTGACAGGAGTTGTGTATCCTTAAACAACCTTCTGCTGACAGAATGATACCATGAAATGGTCTGTTTTGCTGCTAGATGCACTAAAGATTAGATAAGAAAGCAAACAGTCCTTTGTGGGACACTCCAAGTCCTTTAACTGCCAAAATAAGACCCCTGACTAGATCAAAAGTATAAAGAATTCTAGAGTATCTAAAAGTGCTTCTCAGAACCAGAGAGGTGATTAAAAACCAAAACATTGGGGTAGCCTGGAGTACTGAGATTTGATTCTGGAGAAAGGATGTTATAAGAAGGAGTTTAGCCTATGGTTTGTAACTAAGTTGCCATTCGTAGGCTTTTCTTCTATCACTGTGCATTGCAGACTTGTTTGTTTATCCAAGCCATAAACTAAGTAAATCATGATGACCTATTAACTCTGTGGGTCAAAGGAAAGCAACAGGGTGGAAGTACATGGGTTTCCTGCTGCAATTCTCTCTTTAATAAGCTGTGTGGGAATCCATCTAACTTTCCTATGTCATAGTTCCCTCAGCTGTGAGAATAAGACATACGGACTAAGATCCTTTCCAATTCTTGAAATAAAATACCTTCTGATTTTGAACTCAGCAGGAGTATTTTAGGCATCAGTAAAAAGGCATATGCCAATGACCATTCAATGATCATCACTGTAGCTAAGAGTTGCAGTAAGAAAGTCAGAATTAGGGAATACATGGTATGTCAGTCTCTCTTATGAGAAGACCACAGTGAAAGGAATTTTGCCCATCAAGTAAATGTACTCTGTCCTATAAACCAACTAACTCTGGGAAGTGCAATACATATAAATATCTTCAGGCCATTAATAGCATAACGATATAATACTCATGAATATTTGCTCTAAAACAGCAGCAAAAGGACTAAAAAAACAAGGATCCAGTGCTCATCTACATTAGAAAAGGATTGTTTGCTTTACAGGAAGAGCTCCACTTGCTTCTTTTATATACTTAGCTGCACATATGTGTTTAAACTTAATCCAACTTACAAATTTAGATATACATATATTTTATTCAAATACTGCTTTAGTTATTTAAGATACAATTATTAAAGGTATAGTATGTGATAAATGTAGTGCTAGATGCTGTTGACACAAAGATGAAAAGTTTGGTTTGTTTCTATACTTGAATTGTTCACATTCTAAGTGGCAAACTGACAAATACCAATAATGACATTTTAATGTGAGAAATGATAGTAACAAATATGAACAAAGCTCTTTGGAAGACCAGAGAAGTAGGGATTAATAACCCTGCCTTTTGTAAGGATGGACGTAATCTAAGAGACTTCACAGAAGAGGACATCTTAGAAGCTTGACCTTTTCTAGAGCAAAAGCTTTTAATTAGATCTAGAGCACAAGAAGTGTGGTGGGAAAGGCATCTCACAAAGAAGAATGGTATTTTCAAAGGCATGAGGAAATGGAAATTTAGTAAACGGTTGCTGTTCCCATGTGACGAAACTGTACTGTGTAAGTGTTCAGGGGAAAGAGGGAGAGGTGATAATGAAAAATAAGGCAGACTTTGTTTTAGACAAAGATAAAGGTTTTCAACTTTACCTATAGGCAGTGAGGGGGAGTTATCAATAATGGGATTATAGAAATGTTTTAAAAAGTAAGGTCATTAGCATTCCAATGTCCAGTTATTGCAAGTTTTGTGAAATGACCCAGGAGGACTGCTTCCTCCTAAAAACTAAATGATTCAAATTCACCTGTATCATAGCTGCAGTTTGGTGCCACCTGGTGGCCAGTGTCTGATTGGATTTATATACCCACCGGGAAGATTCTGATTCTTGTGGTGGCTGAGACTTCTAGGACATGGTCAGTGACTCCAGTATGATAATGGCCTCTGTTTCCTTGACTCAGTTTCCTGGGCCACGCGAATACCGGGAACATGGTTTCTTGCAATTCCTACACTGTCTTCCCTTCACTGTTTTTTTCTCTCCTTTCCCATCCCGTAGAAGACCACAGGTTGTGGGGTGTTAGCTAGAGACAGGAACCAATCCCTAATCTCTTTGTGTTATCATGAGATTAACTGGTCGTAAAATTTAGATGGCTAAGGTTGACTCTCTACAATGGAAATGACCAGAGTATGTATAACTGATTCACTTTGTTATAAAGCAGAAACTAACACACCATTGTAAAACAATTACACTCCAATAAAGATGTAAAAAAATAAAATAAAATAAAAAAATAAAGAGTGTCTAAGGATAGCTTGCTCATTATATTGAACTGGATCTGCCCTGATCACTTTGAGGAAACTAGCTGATAAGCATTGCTAGAAACATATGAAATGGCAAAAGCCTCCAACACCTATAAAAAGTCACAGAATTGTGAAGAATAAAATGATCTATGAGATCATCTAGTGCTAAATTTTTATGTTTAATAGATGCAGAAACTGAGGCCTCAGAAGTTTCACTCCTTGTTGTTTATACACAGTCATGCACAGGACAGCAAGAGCCAGATGAAGAATTGGCTACAATTTTTTTTCTTTTTTTGCTTTACTTGAGTTCTTTTCAAACCTCAATCAGATAGGTTTAGAAAGTCATCACCAAAATCCTTTGTATTCTTTTAACACAGAGCAAAGAAAATGAAATGCAGGGTAGATCAGAGACCATTACATATTAACACAGTATAAGAATCACCCCAAATTTCTAAAGAAATCTTAAACACAAATCATGTTCCCGATGTTTCAAATACTCTGGTTAACTTTTTACCAAAAAGGAAAAAAAAGTGCACATGCCTTCTAATGTCATGGAATCCACCCAAACCACACGTTAGAAGTATAAAAATATACTCTAATAACAAACAAAAAACAAAACAAACACATAACAACAACAACAAAGCTAGGCAAACAAAAAACAAACAGTTCTCCCAGGACTTCTAACTCAAATTGTATCCACAAATAAATAAACTCTTCGGGGACAACTTCCAGACAAAAGAAATTTAGATTTATTTCTGAATGCTTAAACAGTTACCTGAACAGTTAGTAACTGAATTCTTATAGATTATTTAACCCTGTAAGCAACATCCTCAGTTTGTCCTTTCAAAGATACTAGAGCAAAATGAAAATGAGAATTTAATTTGAAAAATATTAGTTTCTATATTAGTCAGAGTCCAAGGTACATACTTTTTAAAACAAATTATGGAAAATATAGAGAAATATAAAGAAAGACTATGTGAAAAAATGTTGGTTAAG
>NW_006798666.1:71028-99902 GCF_000442215.2 Lipotes vexillifer | reverse complement strand
CCTCTTTCCCATTTTGTTCTGCAGTGTGCACTGAATATCTCTCTTTGACGGATAGAGCAAAACCCTTACACTGCAGTAATTATCCAGAACAAGAATACCAGCCAGTGTTGACCTGCGAAATGATATGGGTGACCATGGTTGATCTGGCACTGGCAGAATTATTAAGAAAGTGACATTAACCTCTATTTCAGTCCTCAAAAAATCTTTATCCATCTATGTAGCAGATGTCACTGATGCCCTGCTCCATATGCCTGGTTTACCTCTGCACTCACTTGAAGCTAAGGTGGGCATTTTCTATAACTGCTGATGGGGAATCTCTCTGCTTCACTGCCTGAGACTTTTCTCTTGCTCCCTAAGAAGTTGTGCACACTGCCCACAGCTGAGGAGTACTGGGGATTCAATGGTCCCAAGAGCAACCTCCAAAATAATGAGGGACGTGATTCACTGGTAAATACCCCAACTTCCCTGTCCTTCGTTAGTGTAATTCTCAGGCATATTCTACACAGTGATTTGGAGGATCCTCAGTAGATTGAGCCTCAGGTGCTCATGGTGGTAACTCACTCATAATCACACCCTTTTGGGGCTCCTCTGCTTATACATTCTTACACCTCCTGTGAGAACCTCCTCAAAAAGCTACCTGCATTCAAGTCCTTGTCACAGGATCTCATTTTAAGGGAAAACCAAGCTATGATATATCAGGTGTCTGTCTAATATTCCTTGTGTTAGCCTCTCATCAGTTGCCAATTAATCTAGTTTAATATCTTGAACAGGCACAGGGCTATGTGTTGAGAAGGTGAATTCTTATCCTGTTCACTAAGTGTATGTCTGCTCTGAGACTTAGTTTTGTTCATTTGAAAAATGAGGGGATTGGGTTATATATGCTGTAAAGTGCCATTGAACTTTTACTCTTTTCTTTTGTTTTAGACTGGAAGGAAAACTAACATAGCAAACAATAATGGATGGAAGCACGAACTGTCATAAACTTGTCTGATTGCCCGAATGCACTTGTACTTCTCACAGTGTGTTAAATTATTGTTTATTACCTGCGGCAACTTCACTATGATGTGAGCTCCTTGAGGTGAAGAAAGATGTCTTATTCATCTTTGTATTTCCAGATTTTAGTGCAGTGCCGAACGTATAATAGGCATTTCATAAATGTGTGATCAGTAAATTAATAACTATGATGTTCAGAATGGAAAAGTGAGGGACACTGGCTAGACTGATGGAAGGGGAAATATAAAAATATGTTAGATTTGGTACAACAGGACTGGATTCCACAGGGCCCTGAGCGCTGGCTCTTGATCTTAAACCAATGGCTGTATCAAGCATAAAAAGTTTGTAACCAAGAATGGCACAATGAAAGAGATAAAGCTGGCAGAAAGAGAAAGGGTAGCAGAGAGAGATATTGAGGAAAGAAAAGTAATCTATTTAGCTCTCAATTACAAAACGACTAAAAAAAGCTATTATAGATTTTCAATAATTATAATGAAATAGAATGTGTTTATGTGGTTATTAAACTAACAGTAAATCAATAAAATTTATGTATCATCAGCATATGATACTCATAAATAGGTGTGAACTATGGCACAATGATTGGCTCCTTATCCATTCCGATATTTTGTGTATTTTCAGTGAAAATATTTTTGATGTTGCCAAATTGGTATTAACTTTGTTTATTTCAGAGTTCTTAGTCACCAGGCTTAGTTCACAAGTTCCAACTGTTTTCAAAACTCAAGTTTATCTCCAGAAAAGGAAAATCTTTCCACATTGAAGAGATTTGAAACAGTAGAGAAATCAAAACTCATTTATATAAATCATTTCCATTGAATTTATTAAAATAAAAAATCTCATTTTTCATAGTCATGACTCCTATTAAAAGGACTAATCATTTCAATATGAGTTAGTTCCAGTTTACAAAGGCAGAAGTCTGAGAGTCACTCTCGAATTCTCCTTTTCACTAATCCTCCTCACCCAATCAGCTGCTTTCCACATAAGCATAGCATACCTTTCCACATAAGCATAGCATACCTTTCTGCCTAGACTGAATTTACCAGTGGAGAAGTAGCCTTGTTATAGCCAAAAACAACAGGAGGTATACAAACACTGCAAAGGATAAATTGCTACTGTCCATCCTTTCTTTCTTTCTTTTTTTTTTTTTTTTTTTTGCAGTACGTGGGCCCCTCACTGTTGTGGCCTCTCCCGTTGCGGAGCACAGGCTCCGGACGCGCAGGCTCAGTGGCCACGGCTCACGGGCCCAGCCGCTCCGCGGCATGTGGGATCTTCCCGGACCGGGGCCCGAACCCGCGTCCCCTGCATCGGCAGGCGGACTCTCAACCACTGCGCCACCAGGGAATTCCCCCAAGAATCTTTTCTAATAGGCCATTGACTTATTTCTTTTCCCTCCTGTCCTCCTCCCCCTTTCCCCCCTCCCCCCTTCCCTTCCCCCTTCCCCCCTTCCTCATTGTCTCTGATTATTTAAATACCCAATATAAACTGAATATTTTATTAGGAAATTATTTCTTTTCTTAGGAGAACGTCCTTACTTTTAGAAGATGCATATTAAACTCTTTAGGAGTGAAATGTCATGATGTCTGCTACTTCTTTCAAGTGATTCCACATTAATAAATGTGTGTGGGGGGCAGAGGAGAGATAGATGAATTAAATGTGACAGAATGTTAACAATTATTGAATTTAGGTGAAATGCATACTAGTGTTTATTGTATTACTCTTTCAATTCTTATATATCTCCAATGTTTTTTCAAAATAACATATTGGGGAAAATTAAATGAAAAATGTGTTAGAACTTACTAGTTTTACAATTTTATACTCCTTTTTATTCAATTACTATTATGCTATAAGTATTTCCCACCTGTTTTAAAATTCCTATTATAAGCATAAAGAATGTACAGGTAAGGACCTACTGTATAGCACAGGAAACTATACTCAGTATTTTGTAATAACCTATAATGGAAACAAATCTGAAAAAAGAATATATATAACTGAATCACTTTCCTGTACACCTGAAACTATCACAATATTTTAAATCAACTATACATCAATAAATAAAATCCACTGTAAGGGGAAAAAATAAGGCACAGGTAAAAAAATAAACATCCATATAAGTAAATAAGATGATACAAAAACACCAAAAGTTCCTGTTTAACTTCAGGTCATTAAAGAGAAAAGGCACTGAAAGTAAGCTGTAAATTAACCATTGTATCATGTCTGTATTTCCTATATAACTTTGGATTCTCTCCCTTTAGCCATGTGTGCCAAATCATGAACAAATTTCTAAGCTCATTTCAGACTAAACATGATATGCTTATATTTCAGAGAGGGAAAATGTTGTTGAGTTAAAAAAAAAGTCAGAGCCATGTAATTCCCTGGCTGCACTGTAGGCCTGAAAGGCAGCGTAAAACTACCTTTCCTACTGAAACCTAATTTCCTCTATTATATGGTCAGAATTACCTGATAGTTTATTCATAGCCCCCTGCAACAGAAGCTTTGTAAAATAAAGGTTATGAAAGAATAATTTACTATTTTGAATTCTTCTATTTCAACTTACCATTATATAAGAAATGAGTGATGTAGAATTAATGTAATCATCCAGAGTCTGGATCATCCAGATTACTTTTATAAATATAATGTACACACAAGTGATAATTTAGCATATATATTTTAAGTAACTCCATAATTTTTTTTTTTTTTTTTTTTGCGGTACGTGGGCCTCTCACTGTTGTGGCCTCTCCCGTTGCGGAGCCCAGGCTCCGGACTCGCAGGCTCAGCGGCCACGGCTCACGGGCCCAGCCGCTCCGCGGCATGTGGGATCTTCCCGGACCGGGGCACGAGCCTGTGTACCCTACATTGGCAGGCGGACTCTCAACCACTGCGCCACCAGGGAAGCCCCATAATTTTTTTTGAATGATAACACCAAAATAGGCTAGAGGAGCTCAATCCAGGGCTTCAGAGGCTGGCAGCCTGGATGTGAGCAAGGGGTTGAAGCCCAAGGAACCAGAGAAGCAGGAAGCCTACTTGGAGCAGTAGGCAGCCAGGAGTTGGAGGTGTCCTACATCCAGATTCTCCCCTGTTGTGGGGAGAGTGAACTTAAGAATGACAGGAAGGTGGAAAAGCTGATCTTGCCTCGAGGAGCACTGAAGTGATCCTGGGTAAGGAGTGTTCCTATCAGCATACTCCCAAAGCAGCTACTATGAGTAAGAAAGGACAGAAATAAATGCAAGTTATTTAGACACCTGCTGTGAACTGAATTGTGTCCTCTCAAAACTCATATTTGAAGCCCTACTCACCCCCCAGTGTAATGGTATTTGAAGGTGAGACCTTTGGAAAGTGATTAGATTCAGATGAGATCATGAGGGTGGGGCCCTCATGATGGAATTAGTGCCCACAAGAAAAGGAAGAGACACCAGTCTCTTAAAGGAAAGAAAGAGACACCAGTGCTCTTTCTGTGCCATGTGAGATCACAGTGAGAAAGTGGCCTTCTACAAGCCAGGAAGAGAGTTCTCACCAGAACTCAGTTGTGCTGGCAGCCTGATCTCAGACTTCTTGACTCTAGAACTGTCAGAAAACTAATTTTTGTTGTTTAAATCACCTAGTCTATGGTATTTTGTAATGGCAGCCCCAAAAGACTAATACAACACCCAAGCTACACAGATGTTGAAAGTGAGAGTTACAGAATATGGATATAATATATATTACATATTTTTTAAAATTAAGGAAGCAATTAAAAGTTAACATAAAAACACAGGAATTAAAAATTGTATTAAAAAAAAACACACAGCCAAAAAAAGAATCAGTGAGCTTGGCGATAGGCCAATAGAAACCTCCCAAAATGAAATGCAGTAGTGAGTTGAAGGTCATTGCCCCAAAAGAGAGGTTTAAGCCCTAACTTCTAGAACTTGTGAATGTGACCTTATGTGGTAAAAAGGTCTTTGAGGATGGAATCAAGGATCATAAGATGAGATCATCCTGGATTTAGAGTGGGCCCTAAATCTTTTCCCTATAAGAAAAAGGCAACAGATTTAAGACACAGAGATGGGGGAGAAAGGGATGTGAAAATGGAAGCCGAGATTAGAATAATGTACCTATAAGCTAAAATGCAGCAAAAATTGCAATTAGCCCCCAGAAGCTAAAAGAGGCAAGTGAAGGTTCTTCCCTAGAGACTTCAGAAAGAATGCAGCCCTGGTGACACCGTAATTTTGGACCCCATAGCTCTGAGCAAATAAAGTGCTGTTGATTTAAGCCACCAAGTTTGTGATAATCTGTCACAGCAGCCCTAGGAAACTAACACAAATAAAAAGAGAAAAAAAATAGAAAAAAAAAAACCCCACAATGACAAAACATCTAAGAACTGTGGGATCATTTAAAAAGGTGTATTACAGGGCTTCCCTGGTGGCGCAGTGTTTGAGAGTCCGCCTGCCGATGCAGGGGACACGGGTTCGTGCCCGGGCCGGGAAGATCCCACATGCGCAGAGCGGCTGGGCCCATGGGCCATGGCCGCAGAGCCTGCGCGTCCGGAGCCTGTGCTCCACAACGGGAGAGGCCACAACCGTGAGAGGCCCGCGTAACACACACACACACACACACACACACACACACACACACACACAAAAGGTGTATTACATACGTAACTGGAATACCAGAAAGAGAAAATAGAGCAAAGAAATATCTAAAATAATAATGGCTTAGAAATTTCCAAATTTATGGCAAATACCAAATCACAGATTTGGGATGCTCAGATAATACTAAGCAGGATAAATAACAAAAATCTACACCCTTAGTTGTAGGTGTAAATCATATTCAAACTGCAAAAACACTAAGACAAAATGAAAATCTTGAAAGAAGCCAGGGAGCAGGAGATTCACTTCTATAGAGGAATAAAGATAAGAATCATGGCAGATTTCTGGTCAGAAACCATGCAAACAAGCAAGAAGAGAATGGAGTGAAATAGTTAAACTGTTGGGGGAAAAGAAGCTAGAATTCTATATCCAGTATCCTGGATTATCCTTTGAAAGTGTAGAAGAGTCCTAGTTATTGCAATCATACAAGAAAAGGAAAACAAGTATACGTATTAGGAAAGAAGAAATAAGAATGTCTTTCTTGGTAAATGACATGATCATTTATGAAAAAAGTTTGAAGGAATTAACAGAAAACCTCCTGGAACTAATAAGCAATTAGAGCAAGTTTGCAGGATACAAGGTTAATATACAAGAGTCAATCACTTTTCTATATACCAGCAATGAGCAAGTAGAATTTGAAATTGAAAACGCAGTATCATTTATATTAGCATCACAAAAATAAAATACTTAGCTATAAATCTAACAAAATAAGTAATAGGTATGAGGAAAACTACAAAACTGATGAACAAAATCAAAGAAGAACTAAATAAATGGAACAATATTCCATGTTCATGGGTAGGAAGACTCAATATTGCAAAGATGTCAGTTCTTCTCAATCTGGTCTATAGATTCAATTCAATACAATCCCAGTCAATATCCCAGCAAGTTACTTTATGGACATCAACAAACTGATTCTAATGTTTATATTGAGAGGCAAAAGACCCAGAAGAGCTCACACAATATTGAAGGAGAAAAACAAAGTGGGAGGACTGACACTGAAAAACCTATAAAGCTGCAGTAATCAAGACAGTATGGTATTTGTGAAGAATAAACAAATAGATAAATGGCACAAAAGAGAGCCCAGAAATACACCCTTATAAATATCACCAACTGATCATTGACAAGGGAGCAAAGGCAATACAATGGACTAAAGACAGTCTGTTCAACAAATGGTGCTAGAACAACTGGATATTCACATGCAAAAAAAAATGAATCTAGACCTTACAACCTTCATAAAAATTAGCTCAAAATAAATCATAGACCTAAATGTGAAACACAAAACTATAAAACTCCTAGAGGATAGCTTAGGAGGAAACCTAGATGACCATGGGTAGGATGATGCCCTTTTAAACACAACACCAAGGCAAAATCCATAAAAGAATAACTGAAAGTTGGACTTAATTAAGACTTAAAAACTTCTGCTTTGTGAAAGACAATGTCCAAAGAATTAGAAGACAAGTACAGACTTTGAGAAAATATTTGCAAAAGACATTATTATCCAAAATGTGCAAAGAACCCTTGACATGCAACAATAAGAAAACAGACAACCTGATTCAAAAATAGGCCCCAAACCTTAACAGATACCTCAGCAAAGAAGATATACCACTACACACCCATGCAAATAGCCAAAATCCAGGACACTGACAACACCAAGTGCTGACAAATATGTGGAGTACAGGAACTCTCATTCACTGCTGGTGAAAATGCAAAACAGTACAGCCACTCTGGATGAGAGTTTGGTGGCTTCTTACAAAACTAAACCTACTCTTACCATATGATCCAGCAGTCACACTCTTTGGTACTTACCCAAAGGAGCTGAAAAATTATGTCCACAGAAAAACTTGCACACAGATGTTTTTAGCAGCTTTATTTATAACTGCCAAAACTTGAGAGCAACCTAATTGTCCTTCCAAGGTTAATGGATAAATAAACTGTGGTACCCCCAGCCAATGTAATATTATTCAGCACTAAAATGAAATGGGCTATCAAGCTATGAAAAGACATGGAGGAACCTTAAATGCATATTACTAAGCAAAAGATGTTAATCTGAAAAGGCTACATATGGTATGATTTCAAGTATATGATATTCTGTAAAAGGCAAAACTACAGAGACAGTAAAAATACCAGTGGTTGCCAGGAATTGTAGGGGACAAGGGATGAATAGGCAAAGCACAGAGTACTTTTAGGGCACTAAAAATAAATAAAGTTGGTATATCTATTTACCCAGAGTTAGCCAAACAACAAGATTTGAGGATACAGTCCTCTGGAGTATGAAGTCTGCCCAAGATTTCTAAACACTGCAAGTTTGAGGGTTCCCAAAACCACACTCAGTTTCCATAATTTGCTAGAAGAACTCATATGATTCACTAAGAGCTTTCATGCTCACATGTATGATTTATTACAGGGAAAGGATATATCATAACCAGTCATATGACAGAATTTGGGCAAGTTCCAAACGTAAAGCTTTCATTGTCATCAGGGCATGTTAGCCTGCAGTATTCCTGTGTGACAATACACATGGAGTATTGCCAACCCAAGTTCACCCCATCTTCAGTGTCCAGAGTTTTTACTGGGGCTTCATTACCTAGGCATGATTAGTTGATTGAATTCACAAGTGCCTGAATTAATCTTGTCACCCCTGCCCCACTCCTCAGATCCAGATAATACCACATGGCCCAAGGGACCCACCATAACTCACCGCATAAGCATAAACTATGACGGGGCCCTCATTAACAACAAAGACACTGTTACTATTAGGGAAATTCCAATGTTTTAGAGGTTTTCTTACAGGAGCTGGTGACAAAGGCCAGACTTCTCCTTGACCACAGCCAAATTCTTTACTATACACTATTATTATCAGGTAAAGTATTAAAAAGCATTATTAGGAGTAGAGAGGAGGTTCTTTCCATATAAGTAAAGAACCAATCACCAGGAAGAAAAATAATTCTAAATGTGTCCACATAATAATATATCATCCAAATATGAAACAAAATTGATAGAATTATAATGAAAAACAAATACATTCTTCTTCATAGTGCTGGGTTAAAAATACTTTTCTTAATCATTTATGTGTCAGATGGATACAGTCAACAAAGATATAGAATATTTGAATAATAAATTTTAAAATGTTGATCTGCTGGTCATATAGAAAGTTCTACATCTAACAACTATAAAGTATACATTAATCTCAAGCATACATAGAAGAGTTATAAAAATTTATTTCACAATGGACATTAAAGAAAGTTTCAAAAAATTTTAATGGAGGTAGCCTACAGATACTTTTTTCTGTAGGCTATGAGGCTGTAGGCAAGAGGCTGATAAACACTCTTCTATATACCTACAGTTCAAAGAAGAAATTATATAGACATTTCAAACTATTAGAACTAAATAGTAATAAAAACCTGCATATGAAAATTATGAGATGTCCTAAAGATAAGTGCTTCAAGAAAATCATGTGGCTTCAAATACATATATTTGAAAATAAACTCCTGAAAATTAATAGGCTATAACAATAGATTTGAAAACATAGGAAGTGGATAAAGCTGATTTAAAAAATATATAGAAACCCTGAGTAGTCCTATACCTATAAAAGTATATAGGTATAATTATAACAGACTCACAGACATAATTATAAGTCTGCTTACAGAGCAAACAACATTTCCAGATGGTTTTACAATTGCGTGCTAGCAAACTTTCAAAACCAGATTTTTCTAATCTAACATAACTGTCTATGGAAAATAAAATAAGAAGGAATCATCTCTATTCAATTATATAAACTCAATATAATTCTGATAACAAAATTAGAATCTAAACTAAAATATGAAAAGAAAATTATGGATCCATTTCACTAATGAATAAATGTCATCAACATACTATTATCCAAAAAACGGTGTGTAGGGCTTCCCTGGTGGCGCAGTGGTTGAGAGTCTGCCTGCCAATGCAGGGGACACGGGTTCGTGCCCCGGTTCGGGAAGATCCCACATGCCGCGGAGGGGCTGGGCCCATGAGCCATGGCCGCTGAACCTGCGCGTCCGGAGCCTGTGCTCCGCAAGGGGAGAGGCCACAACAGTGAGAGGCCCGCGTACCACAAAAAAACAAAACAAACAAAAACAACAACAACAATGTGTGTAATAAAGCCATATATTGTAATCAAGTTGTGTTTATCCTCAAAATGCAAGGAAGGTTTAATATTAGAAAAATCTATAAATGTTGATCACTGCCTTAACTTTTTGGGGGAAAAAAGTCATCTCAATAAAATCAGAACAGAAAAAAGAAAAAAACACTTGACAAAATGCAACACATTCATGAAAAAAAAATTAGTAAACTGACAATACAAGGGAATGCCCTTAACCTAAAAAAGATAATCTATAATAATTGTCCAATGAGTTCCTCCAGAGTAGGAATTTTGTTCACAGTTGTATCCCAAGCACCTAAAATAGGGGCTAGCAAATAATTGGTGTTCAAAAAATATTTATTAAAAGAATAAACAAATAAATTGAGAATTAGAAGACTGCTGCTGTTAGAAGTACTCCCCAATAAGAAGGATTAAACTGAGGAATAAGATGAAAATACTCACTACTATTTCTTCAATTGTACATCGTATAGGAGGAGGTCTTAGCAAGTGCAATCTGAAAAGGAAAAGAAATTAAAACCATGAAACTTAGAAGGAAGGAAATAAAGCTCTCTTTATTTGCAGGTTATATATTCTTTCACATAGAAAACTCATAAAATATATGGATTAATCCAAAATAATGAGGAATAAATTAATATTTAACAAATGGTATTTAGATATCAAAACAAATTCAAGATGAATTAGAAAATTAAATGTGAAAACTGCAAACAAAATAGAAATACAACTTTATGTGCATATGAAAAGGGAACTGCTTGCTAAACATAATATCACCAATAGCATAGAGGAAATCAATATTCCTTTGTTTCATAAAAATGCAATTCTTCTGTAAGTGAAAAATAACATAAAAATTAAAATGGGAAAAAGAATTTAAGTGATTTTTTCACAAATCTATTGCAAAAGAACTGTAAGAAAATGGGCAAAGAACAAACAGTTTTCACAGAAATGTAAATGGAAATAAACATATGAAAAAGATTTAGCTTCATTAATGAGAAAAAACAGAAGTTAAGAAAAATTTATGTTTCTATTTTTTGTGTCAAATTATCACTGTTGATACATATATAGAATATACAAACTGGCTGCACCTTTCTGCAGAGCAATTTGGTACTGACCTAAAAATATTTTGCACATTCTTTAACACATTAATTTTATCAAGATGAAGAACACAGGCTTTGGGGAAAAAAACCAGTTCTGTGTTCTTATTCTGACTTTACCTCTTACTAGCTTTTTGACCCTGAAAAATTGGAAGTTAATACCTACCTCACATCTATCTTGTGAGAGATAAATGATCTGATGTTTACAAGCTCAGGGTCAGACCTATAGAAAGTGCTTTAAGTCACTATTGTTACCAATTCTAAATTTAGTTCATCTTAGGATCATCAAGGATGTGCCTTAAAATGCACTTTAACAGTGAACAGAGAATATATTTAAAATAGTAAAACTGCCAAGAGACTTAGGTGTATCAAAAACCGGGAACAGTTAAATAACTTAGATGAACTATTGTGTAATCATTAAAATAAGGAATATTTACAAATGCAGGAAAATATCACTGTTGGATTAATTTTAAAATACATTTGTAATTATAAGTCCATATTTTAGGATATCTTACAAATCTGTGGCCAAGACATGGAAGCAACCTAATCTATTGACAGAGGAGAGGAATGGATAAAGAAAGATGGAATATTACTGAGCCATTAAAAAGAATGAAATAATGCCATTTGCAGCAACATGGGTGGACCTGGAGATCATCATACTAAGTGAAGTAAGTCAGAGAAAGACAAATATCATATGATATCTCTTATATGCGGAATCTAAAAAAAAATGATACAAATGAACTTCTTTACAAAACAGGAACAGACTCACAAACATAGAAAACAAACTTATGGTTACCAAAGGGGAAAGGTGAGGGGGAGGGATAAATTGGGAGTTTGGGATGGACATATACACCCTAAAGTAGATAACCAACAAGGACCTACTGTATAGCACAGGGAACTCTGCTCAATATTCTGTAATAACCTAAATGGGAAATGAATTTGAAAAAGAATAGACATATGTATATGTATAACTGAATCACCTTGCTGTACACCTGAAACTAACACAACATTGTAAATAAACTATAGTCCAATATAAAATTAAAATAAATTAAAATGTGTGTGTGTATGTGTGTCTGTGTGTATGAACAGACATACAAATACATTTGATGTATTTATACATCAAGGTAGTGTGATGGGGGGATGGTTATCAGACTGTTAGCATTTGTATTGATTCTGGGTTGTGAGAGGATTTCTTATTCATACATTGGGTTTTTATCCCCCAAACAGTAATAAATGTGACTCATTTTATAAACAGAGAAAAACATATCTGCAACTATTGTACCTAAAAATAATGCTTTTAATAATCACAGGTATTAAAATATTTTCTTGCCTGTCATTACATTTCTTTGTACCTTTTGGCATAAATATTTTAACTGGTTGTGATTCATCACTTATTTTTCTTTCATAGTATCACCTTACAGGGATAAACTTTCTGCTTGTTTCTGCGATACCAGATACAGACAGAGAGTCATTAAGCAAGTAGCTTTGTAAAGATACTGTATCCTGGATTTAACATTTACTCCCTTGACAGAATTATTCATGAGACTTAGCAGAGGAGGATAAATTTAGGTGGATTGATATTACTCAGAGAAAAGCTACAATATGTTTTAAGCCGTTTCTCTGTAATTCTGGTATATAAACAAAGCTACCTACACATTCTCGCATTTACATTTTAAGATCCAATAGTAAAAATAGAAAATAAAATGTTGAATAGAAGAGTATTTAATAACTATCATGACCCTTCAGAATTATCTCAAAGTATATTCTTTCTTTCTTTAATTTTTTTAATATTATTTATTTATTTTTGGCTGCATTGGGTCTTTGTTGCTGCACACGGGCTTTCTCTAGTTGCAGTGAGCGGGGGCTACTCTTCCTTGCGGTGCACGAGCTTCTCGTTGCTCATGGGCTCTAGGCACGTGGGCTTCAGTAGTTGTGGCACGTGGGTTCAGTAGTTGTGGCTCACGGGCTCTAGAGCGCAGGTTCAGTAGTTGTGGCACATGGGCTTAGTTGCTCCACAGCATGTGGGATCTTCCCAGACCAGGGCTCAAACCAATGTCCCCTGTATTGGCAGGCAATTCTTAACCACTGTGCCACTAGGGAAGCCCTCAAAGTATATTCTTGCGTGCAAAAGTTTTAAAGAAAAAATTATACGTTTTGGTTCATTGAATTTATTAGGACATGTTTGTTTTTTTCTACCTTATGACTGGCACTGTGTTGAGCATGCAATGGTGAGTGTGAGTCGACAGTTCCTGCCCATGGGGATCTTTCAGTATAGAAATCAAACCAATGTGACACTCAAGTTAGCCACTCAGAAAATGATGGTACCCTTCCCTCATGAGACCTAGGAGTACCTGCCTCATGTATTACTGATGTGATTCTCAACGTTTGGAGGGCATATAAATCAGAGCTTGTATAATATGGAGATGCCCAGCCCTGCCTCCAAAGCCTTTGATAGGGTGGATCTGAAAAAAGAACCAGGGGTCTACATTTTAAATAAAAACCTAGGTATTTCTGACACAGCTGATCTACATTCCACACTTTAGAAAACATTTGCACTTGTCATAACCAGGATTTCTGAGTTTTGCATAAGTAGGAAGATATTAGACATGGTTTTGAATTCCTGGAAGCTCTTTCTATTTTTCTGGAATGATTATACAATGATTTTAAGATTTAGAAATAAGTAGAACATTCTATAACTTAATATATAATTAAAACTATTATACCTGAGTTTTTGTGTATATTATACCCTCTTGCTTGTGTACCTTGTTGGTGTACCCTCCATTCATATGTTAAATCCTACCGCCCAATGAGATGGCATTTGGCTGTGGGGCCTTTGGGGGTGATTAAGTCATGGGTGGAGCTGTCATGAACGGTATTAGTGCCCTTGTAAAAGAGACCCCAGAGGGCTTCCTTGCCCCTTCTGTCATGTGAGGACACAGCAAGAAAATGGCTGTCTATAAACCAGGAAGCAGGCCTTCACCAGACACCGAATCTTCTGATACTTGGATCTTGGATGTTCTAGCCTTTGGAACTGTGAGAAATAAATGTTTGCTGTTTATAAGACACCCAGTCTATGGTATTTTGTTATAGCAGCCAGAAGAGACTGAGGCAGTATCTGACTCACCTTTTGAATCGGGTAGATATCCACAGTATCTGAGGTCAGAGTTGGTTGGTACTACCAATGAAACGTTGAAGAATCCATCTATGCCTTGGGTTTGTCAATTTGAAATTTTGTTCTTAATTATTTTAAGATGTATTTGTGCTTCATTGCTCATGCAACACGTAATGCAATGTGTTTTACAAGGCCCTTAAAACTGATTATTAAATAATTTTAAAGCACTAATTTTCTTGAAAGTCGGCTAAGTTATCACCTTAGAAGGTATTTTCAAAACTTTTGGATTCAGTAAAACTAAAAACTCATCTTGCCAAGCACTTTCACTGTTCATTTTTCAACCCATGTGTATTTTAATAGAAATTTAATCCATATGTTTCTGATTCATTTACACTTAAATCATCAAAATGTTGTTTTGTAAGAACCATTTGATTCCCAAGGTTTTCTGAGCTTTGTAAACCTCTTTTCTTAGAAACAGAATGTTATGTTTTGCCAGAGGTTTGAGTCCTGGTTGAAATGCCAAAACCAAGAGGTTTCAGTGGGTTCCATATTTGCCACAGAAAGCTTCCTCTTTCTCTCAACCAACACAAAACCAACCCAAATCCCAGAGACCAGAGGACACTATTCTCACTTTATCATGACATGCTTTTTCTCTTCAATTTAGGTTGTAGGAATGTACTGAAGGGTTTGAAGTTTTGCTTTGTGTTTATGAAGTTTCTCCAATAGGTTGATTATACAAGGTTTCTATAACCTTGGGGATTGCTCACTTAAAAGCTGTTCAATTATAATGCAAATCTAAAAACACAGATTTTTGAAATTTAAAACATATATTCTGACAGAAAAATAAGCAGTTTATATTTCAAGAAAGATTCAATTGTTTTCAAAAGGTGTCATTCTATTTTTCCATTTTTAACTTTTTAATCAATAACAGAAATATATTTAGAAAAGGAAATTGTTAACTAGACTTCTCTATAATTTTTATTTACAAAAGAAACACATACTATCGATACTTACAAAATATTATATGTAAGAATTCAATAAAAATTTATTTTCAAAATTATTTCCACTCAGTGATTTAGAGGTAATAACTTAGCAGGCTTTCAAGAAAATTAGTGCTTTAAAATTATTTAATAATCAGTTTTAAGGGCCTTATAAAACACATTGCATTATGTGTTGCATGAGCAATGAAACACAAATACATCTTAAAATAATTAAGAACAAAATTTTCTTCCAGTCATTTATTAATTGTTTTTTTGTTTTAAGTACTTATAAAATACACCATAAAGTGTTACCCAGATTTTCAACTTTTGGTTTACAGAACATCCTGCTTCTTGTTTTTGAGACACTTGACAAGGAAAAACCAAGGTCACTTAACTTGCGGTTTGGAGTCCTACAGGTTTTTCAATTTTCCTTCCCTCTTTGGCTGAACTTTTTGGTAAAAATGAGACACTGGAGATTGTGAAACCTGAATAGATTTTGTCCTTAAATTTTGCATTTTAGTTACCCTTGTAACCTTGACTTTCAAAAAGCTTAATGGATACTGTCAAGGTTTGAACCAATTTTAAGTGTTTGGTTTTATGATTTTTCTTTAATTGCTATGTAACCTACAGCTTTCTACTATTCATTAAAATGGTTTTACAAATGACATAAGGCTTGTTGCTTTGACAAATAAAAACCAGGCTTATTATTCCGCCTATAATTGAACGATAATTACAATGTTGATTATCTTTTGTTGGCCTTGCTTAATAAAGCCCTAAGTAGTTTAGTGGGATTTATAGCTTCCAGGATTTGAACAAGAGGTCAGAGAGGTCTTTACTTTTTGCCAGCTGACCTTTTGTTTGAGTTTAAATTAACCCAGTTTGTGCTGCTTTTTATATCGGCTCTGAAAAGTCAGGCCTGCACAGTATGCTATGTAGATCTCTACAGCTAACTAATGAAGTCATCTTTTTAAATTTTATTTAAATATCTAGGTGATTTAAAGATGACACTAACTGCAAACACAGGAATGTAATCACTGCAAACACAGGAATGTAAATGACAGAACAGCTAGATTAACCATATATTTTAATGAATATCAAACTGCTTTCTGCAAAGTCTTAGAAATACTGGTTACGGAAGATGAGAAGGCATTTTTTTTTCTATGCACCTTTCTGATACTCTTAAATAAAACTGTAGTTAAGTTTGTTTCTACCAAGAATATTTTCATAATAATATGAAATCTGATTATTATTTCATAATAATCATTAAATCTGATAATTACAAGCCAAGACTAAATTTTTTTTTAACCTTTGTCCATCTGATATACTTTTACCCAGTTATACCTTTACCCGCTTAGCCTGTAGAACAGGAAGAGAGGACATAGAAACTTATATTATTATCTTTACCATTTTTACGATTAGTTTCAGATTCAGCCACGAACATGTTGAACATCTGTCATGTACCTGGTTTTATAGTGATAAAGGAAACTCGGTCCCTGCTGTCCAGGAGTTCAGGGTCAAGACAAGAATACCATTTTATCCTTTCAGCATTATATAATTCCTTAGACATTGACCTGAGTGTTTTTTGTTATATTATGTATCTTGGTCCTCCTAGGACGGGGCTTTATAAATATCTATGGCTTTTCATAAGGAAAAAGCAGTGTTTTATCTTGTTGCTGTCTTAAAAACTCTATGGCTCTTCCCTGACTGAACAGTACCACCTCCGAGTGAGGGGCAATACTTGTTTAGATGCTTAGGTCTAGGGTGTCTGTTCAAAAATCAGCTCTTAGTCTTGTTATCATCATCAAGTCACCTTCAGCTGAGACGTTCAGAACACTGCTTACATTGTAATGAATACTCAATAGTCTGATAAATGGTATGATGTTTGCTCAGACAGCTTCAGATACAAATGTTTTTAAGAGACAGTGTGAGAGAAAGAGAAGTATGGCTTAAAGAGTTCTAGACTTGGAATCAAGTGTTTTAGCATCAGTTTTACTAATTATAGGTTTTGGGAGAATTACCATTTCTAAACTTGTCTCCTTATTTGTAAAATGGGGATGATACTTATCTCACAAGCTTTTTTTTTTTAATTCAAGTATAGTTGCTTTGTGATATTAGTTTCATGTATATAGCATAATGATTCAATATTTTGATAGATTATATTCCATTTACAGTTATTACAGAATAATGGCTATATTTCCCTGTGCTGGACATATATCCTTGTTGTTTATTTATTTTATACATAGTAGTTTGTATCTCTTAATCCCCTACTCCTATCTTGCCCCTCTCCCCTTCTCTCTGTTTGTTTTTGGTGAGGATTAAGTGAGATTAATATAGGTGAAAGCTCAAGGCACAATGTCTAACACACAGAAAGCAATCATTAAACATTAATTGGAGTAGAAGCAGAAGGAAAGCATCTACCATTCCTTTCAGCTACAAGTATTATGCATTCAGCTATTTCCTGGAAAGTCAAAACAGGCAAGATGGAATTCCTGGTCTTGAAGAGCTAAGTTATATTTATTAGAGTCTAGGACCTAGACAGTTTCTGCATTATTTGATTATCTGCTACAAGCTTCATCTACAGTAACTTCTTCCATCCCGCTGGCTCAGATCAATATCGAGGACAACTGCTATCAATCAGGATAAGGAATTAGCTGTTGACAATTCATTTGCATTTGTTCTCTGTCAATCAGTAGATGAGATCCAAGCACTCTTATATAGGTCATTGAAATTTTTAAAATTTATTTTCTATGAAGAAAACAGCACTGGTTTTACTATTTTCTAGGTAGGATACAAGTGCGTACATCTCTTCCTGGGTCTATAGTCCTCATTTGCTAATGAATAGGTTAGACAGTTTCTAAAATCCCTTCTAATTCCAACATTCTATTTTTTATGACTCAAGCTGTTAGCTTTTGATGGAATGTATTAATCTTTCCATGATAGATAGTTGGAGAAGACAGAGCATTTTATTATTTAAAAAGTTGAGAATAGCTATAGTATTGGTGTCAGTTCTCTGAATAAGAAATGTTTATTAGTATCTACAGCTCTCTGAGATGGAAACTTGCAACACAGGTATTTAAATTCTTTTCATGCTACTATTTGCTGAGTTGTGGATGACTGCTCTCCTGGTTCGGAGCACTTTTATTTTTTTGGTTACATATTTCACACCCATGTTGATGCCTATTATGAGCGCTTTTAATATTAAAGTACATACCAGCTCTGCAACTTATAACGTATGTGACTAGGACAAAATATTTGCTTTGTAAAACCTCAAGGTTTTGGGGTTTTGTTTTTTGTTTTTTTGCTTCTATAAAATAGAGCCAATAATACTCAACTAATAAGATTTTTAAGCACTTAACACAGTGCCTAACAAGCACCCAACATAGTTTTTACATTTTAATTAAGAAATTAAATATCTAGTTATATTTTGGCATAGAGTTATTGACTTTGAACATACTCATCCAAATGTTTAATAAGTCTATCTTGTACATATTTCAATTAATTATTAGTCACTAGAAGAGACAAAGAAAAAAGTCTATTCCTTTTCCTAAAAAAGCTTATAATCTATCTTGGGAAACAAGACATAAGATTCAAGAAAAGCTGAATGATAAAGTAGTTGTTATAAGAGATGCCATAAAATAGTATTTGCTAAATTACAATTTAGTGATATAAATGTATCACTATGAAACATATGAAAATTTACATGAAAACATATGTAAATCAATTCAGAAATAGGAGATCACTGTTACAGAAGTCTGTGTGGAGCAGGTAAGAATTAAACCAGGTCACTGCAAATTGCTCAAATTGAAAAATAAGAATCATTGCCTAAGCCAAGGGAAGAGTTTTCAGGGAAATATATAGTAACATCCTACATGCATGGATGCATGGATGCATGGATACACACATACACACAAACAGAAAAGAATTTTTTTAAGATAAGTTATGTAAACCACTGAGCACTGTGCTTGACCTGTCATCAGACATAATAATTGTTACTTCTTATTGCAGAGGCCACAAGTTTGGAGCCCACTGGGCAAATTAAGGGCTTAGACATATTTTCTTTAGCCACATCTTTTTCTTTACATAACACATGAAACAGTTTTTAAAAAGTGGAGGATTTCATAATTAAAAAACAAAATTCCGCATCTCTGGTTTCTCCTGAAAAATCCTGCAGATTTTCTATAACTAAGCCTGCATTTCCTTACCACAAATCTACTGGGACTGAATAGTTGCTGCTGCTTCCTTTAAACTTGACCTCAATAACTAAGGTCTCCACCAAACTCATTCAGTGCTTTCAGATGTACTTATACCCATGCATGCATACTACCATCTTGCAGAGTTTGGCATTTGCAACCCCAAAACCCTGAAAAAAGCCTCCATTTGCTCCAGTCTCCACGGGGAGGACAGGTGTCATTGGGGAGGACCCCTCAAGAGAACACCTGTGTCAGGCTGGGAGATGACTGATCAGGGGAAGATTTGCAGAAAAAAAATTAGTAAAAGGCAGCTTGCTTCCCTCATATCCTCCCCTCTAATCCCTTCTCTTAGTAGATAGATGAGACCCCTCAGGGTTTTTCTAAGTACTTTAAATTTAGATGGGCTACCTGTGTGGACTAGTGAAAAGATTAGCTGGTCTTAATCTAGGTTTTGAAGGAAAATGTTGCTTTTTATTGCCATTTAGAATAGCTCACTAAAAGGAGTTAGAAATTTAGGACAGACATCCTAGTGAGAAAAAAACGAGTGGACATTTAGAGGGAATGTACTCAGGTATCTCTTTAAAATCAAATTGGAGTAATAAGCAGCTGAACAGCCTGCAAAGCCAGGATCAAGATAGCAGTTCCCGTTCTCTTTCCTCTAGAGGATATACCACAGGTGCACTGTAGGGATATTTATATATTTTTCCCAAATATCTAGAAAGTTCTATGGAACTTTCAAAACATCCAATGGCAGTCCAGAGCTGTCCTGTAAAAGATTCAACAGCAAGAGGAGAACACCAATGAACTATGAAAAAGCACACTAGCAGCAGAATGAAACATTCAGATCTGGTATTAAGCCATTACATAGTTGTTCATACATGTATTCTTGGGAGAAGGAAAAAAACCTAGATACAGCAGATAATTAATGAACAGACAAGAATAGAGCTGGAATATTAGGCTGTCACAGCCTGCTGTGACAATATCTATGGAAGACAAAAGCTGTACATTTCTGATTTACCACTTATGTGACACAGTAAAACCCTCACTTAACCAAGACAAGTAAGTGTTATGGCCCCTGTCTGGTTCAGCCAAGTTTCAGATATTTTCTATCTTATCCAAAATTGAGGCCACACAGTACATTTAGCATTAAGAATTGTCATAATAGTGTAATAGGAGGCATTTATGAGCACATTCCTCAGCCTTTTATGTCCCAGTTCTGCCTCTAAAAAACAGAGATAATAGCCCCAATTCATGTGGTTAGTATCATGTGCTTAGTAGGGTATCTAATACATAATAAATGTGTAAATTGCAATTATTGTTGTTCATATACCATTCTACCCTGAAACAATATCTTTGAAATTTAAAAAAGAAGCTATGTAATTACATGCTAATTTATGGTATTACAGAGTGATCTCATTTTTTGCTTTCAAAAAGCAGAGCAAATGGTTTTATCTTTGTTTTTTATGTAGGAAATCTGAGGCTGGAAAGTTTAAGTGACTTGTCCAAGGAAACCCCTACAGGAACATGGTGGGGTACAAATCAAAGCCCAATGTTCCTCTCATAATCAGATGATGCCTTGTTTTTCACCCTTTTTAAAAATAAAGACCAAAAAGATAGTGTCCCAAGAAACTAACACAGAAAAATAAAACTCCCTGTAGTCATTTATTTGCCATATTTATTCTTAGAAAGTGAACAGAAAACAGAAAAATTGCCTCTAAATGACTGGAATGCTCACTGACTGAAACTGCTAAATCTTAATAAAGCATTTGCTTATGTACAGAGTGCTCTGAGGATCATCATATAAGTGACCAATTTTAGGCTGTGAATAATTTAATCACATTTCACCAATATCATCTTTCCAGGTACCACAAGCGTTGAGATGAATTCCACCTTTGTGACAACTTGTGAAGTTCAACTTTGTTTATTTGGTTTCTTTCTGGACATAATGAAAAAAATATTGGGGCCATTTTGGAATTTTCTGTGAAATGTGGCTGAATGAACAACTTCCCCTTCTCTAAGGAATATTCCCTTATATGGCCATCTATTAATAGGCATCAAATTCCATTCCTCTTTCCCCAACCTGTTTGACATGGAGCATATCCTTTCTAAATCTAGGCAAAGCTAATAATGTAGCTCCATTTAAAAAATACTAAGAATGTCGAAATCCATGACATATGTTACTATTAAAAGGGCTTACATTTCCAAATTTCTCTTTTTAGCTACGTAAAAAGCTCTTAAAATGTCCTACAGCTTAACACATTATCAAACACATTCTCAAATATTTCTATAAATACATTAAAAACCATTGCTTTAGAACAATGCACTGTAAATTAAAATGTTCAGTAAGCTCTTTGACATCAGTCTTAGAAATTATTTTTTTGGATATGTCTCCTCAGGCAAGGGAAACAAAAGAAAAACTAAACAAATGGGACTACATCAAACTAAAAAGGTTCTGCACAGTGAAGGAAATCAACAAAACAAAATGGCCATCTACTGAATGGGAGGAGATATTTTCACAGAATGTATCTGACAAGGGGTTAATATCCCAAATATACAAAGAACTCATACAACTCAACATCCAAATCAAACAACCCAATTAAAAAATGGGCAGAGACACACAGATGGCCTACAGGCACATGAAAACATCCTCAACGTCACTACTTATCAGGGAAATGAAAATCAAGACCACGATGAGATATAAATTCATACCTGTCAGAATGGCTGTTATCAAAATGATAACAAAAAACAAGTGCTGGCGAAAATGTGGAGAAAAGGAAATCAACTGCACTATTGCTGAAAATGTAAAGTGGTGCATCTACTAAGGAAAACAGTACAGAGATTCCTCAAAAAATTAAAAATATAACTACTGGGCTTCCCTGGTGGCGCAGTGGTTGACAGTCCGCCTGCTGATGCAGGGGACGCGGGTTCGTGACCCGGTCCGGGAAGATCCCACATGCCGCGGAGCAGCTAGGCCCGTGAGCCATGGCCGCTTACATAATAAATGTGTAAATTGCAATTATTGTTGTTCATATACCATTCTACCCTGAAACAATATCTTTGAAATTTAAAAAAGAAGCTATGTAATTACATGCTAATTTATGGTATTACAGAGTGATCTCATTTTTTGCTTTCAAAAAGCAGAGCAAATGGTTTTATCTTTGTTTTTTATGTAGGAAATCTGAGGCTGGAAAGTTTAAGTGACTTGTCCAAGGAAACCCCTACAGGAACATGGTGGGGTACAAATCAAAGCCCAATGTTCCTCTCATAATCAGATGATGCCTTGTTTTTCACCCTTTTTAAAAATAAAGACCAAAAAGATAGTGTCCCAAGAAACTAACACAGAAAAATAAAACTCCCTGTAGTCATTTATTTGCCATATTTATTCTTAGAAAGTGAACAGAAAACAGAAAAATTGCCTCTAAATGACTGGAATGCTCACTGACTGAAACTGCTAAATCTTAATAAAGCATTTGCTTATGTACAGAGTGCTCTGAGGATCATCATATAAGTGACCAATTTTAGGCTGTGAATAATTTAATCACATTTCACCAATATCATCTTTCCAGGTACCACAAGCGTTGAGATGAATTCCACCTTTGTGACAACTTGTGAAGTTCAACTTTGTTTATTTGGTTTCTTTCTGGACATAATGAAAAAAATATTGGGGCCATTTTGGAATTTTCTGTGAAATGTGGCTGAATGAACAACTTCCCCTTCTCTAAGGAATATTCCCTTATATGGCCATCTATTAATAGGCATCAAATTCCATTCCTCTTTCCCCAACCTGTTTGACATGGAGCATATCCTTTCTAAATCTAGGCAAAGCTAATAATGTAGCTCCATTTAAAAAATACTAAGAATGTCGAAATCCATGACATATGTTACTATTAAAAGGGCTTACATTTCCAAATTTCTCTTTTTAGCTACGTAAAAAGCTCTTAAAATGTCCTACAGCTTAACACATTATCAAACACATTCTCAAATATTTCTATAAATACATTAAAAACCATTGCTTTAGAACAATGCACTGTAAATTAAAATGTTCAGTAAGCTCTTTGACATCAGTCTTAGAAATTATTTTTTTGGATATGTCTCCTCAGGCAAGGGAAACAAAAGAAAAACTAAACAAATGGGACTACATCAAACTAAAAAGGTTCTGCACAGTGAAGGAAATCAACAAAACAAAATGGCCATCTACTGAATGGGAGGAGATATTTTCACAGAATGTATCTGACAAGGGGTTAATATCCCAAATATACAAAGAACTCATACAACTCAACATCCAAATCAAACAACCCAATTAAAAAATGGGCAGAGACACACAGATGGCCTACAGGCACATGAAAACATCCTCAACGTCACTACTTATCAGGGAAATGAAAATCAAGACCACGATGAGATATAAATTCATACCTGTCAGAATGGCTGTTATCAAAATGATAACAAAAAACAAGTGCTGGCGAAAATGTGGAGAAAAGGAAATCAACTGCACTATTGCTGAAAATGTAAAGTGGTGCATCTACTAAGGAAAACAGTACAGAGATTCCTCAAAAAATTAAAAATATAACTACTGGGCTTCCCTGGTGGCGCAGTGGTTGACAGTCCGCCTGCTGATGCAGGGGACGCGGGTTCGTGACCCGGTCCGGGAAGATCCCACATGCCGCGGAGCAGCTAGGCCCGTGAGCCATGGCCGCTTAGCCTGCACGTCCGGAGCCTGTGCTCCGCAACAGGAGAGGCCACAACAGTGAGAGGCCCACATACCGCAAAAAATATATAACTACTGTATGATCCAGCAACTCCACTCCTGGGTATTTATTTGAAGAGAATAAAAACACTAATTCAAAAATATGTATGTTCATTGAAGCATTATTTACAATAGACAAGATATGGAAGCAACCTAAGTGCCCATTAATAAATAAATGAATAAAGGATGTTGTATAAATGATAGAATACTACTCAGCCATCAAAAAGAATGAAATCTTGCCATTTGCAACAACATGGATAGACCTAGAGGACATTATGCTAAGTGAAATCAGACATAAAAAGACAAATACTGTATGATTTCAATTATATGTGGAATCTAAACAACAAAAGGAACAAGTAAACATAACAAAACAGTAACAGACTCATAGATATAGAAAACAAACCAGTAGTTGGTAGAGCAGAGGGATGTGAGGGAATGGGAGAAATAGGTGAATGGGGATTAAGAGATACAAACTTCCAGTTGCAAAATAAATGAGTCATAAGTATGCATAGTACAGTATGGGGAATACAGTCAATAACTATGTAATATCTTTGTATGGTGAAATATTGTAACTAGACTTACTGTGGTAATCATTTTGAAATATATAGAAATACCAAATCACTATGCTGTGTGATTATACTTCAAAAACAAACAAACAAACCCATAGAAAAAGTGATCAGATTTGTCTTTACCAGAGATGGCGGATGGGGGAGGGTGAATTGGATGAAGGCATCCAAAAGGTACAAACTCCCAGGTTTAAGATAAATAGGTACTAGGGATATGATGTACAACATGATAAATATAATTAACACTTCTGTATATTTTATGTGAAAGTTGTTAAGAGAGTAAATCTTGAGTTCTCATCACAAGGAAAAAAATTTTTTCTATTTCTTTAACTTTGTATCTATATAAGATGATGGATGTTCACTAAACATTGTGATAATCATTTCATGATGTAAGTCAAATCATTATGCTGTACACCTTAAACTTATACAGTACTGTATGTCAATTATATCTTAATAAAACTAGAAGAAAAAAATGTTCAGGTCACCTAGATTTCTCCCTGCCTATTATTTCCAGACTTTTTTTTCTTTTATTTTCCTTAGAAACATGTGGTTTGGAGTTTTTACTGAAATCAATAATAATATCAGAAAGTAATTGCCATTGTTTTACAGCTACTGATTCTTGATTTTCTTTAAATTAGAATGAATTGGCTGAAAGTAGGTGCTAGTTTATTTTTTAAAGAAATCAAATATTCATTATATCAGTTACTATATTATCAAAAGGAAATCCAGACTATAGTTTTTATATACCACTGTGAGTTAATTTTCAGTGGTGACTTGAAAAAACTTTGACTTCTTTTAGAAAATATGTTGAGGTTGTCCTAGAGCCTTAGGTAACATATAACTTCAGTTCCACTTAAATTCTTTTTTTTTTTTTCAGTTCTAGCTTAAATCATTTTATGACATTTTTATAACTTAGATTTAAAAAATAAGTATATGAGAGATCATTTCAGACATTAAAATAAGTAAAATTCAGTTTTTATATTTTAATTCAATTTGCTTGCAATTGCTACTTTTTAAAAAAATAGTAGAATGCTATACGGTTATATCTTCTTTAAAATACTTCTAAAATTACAAGCAGATCTATATTTTCTTTTCCGTGCACTTGTTCTTTTTCCTGCCTCCGGCTCTTACCAGAATGTTTTTGTTATCCTCAATGATAGTCAACAGCTGTACTTTCTCACAGGACTTATTAGCAGCTGTGAAATGCTACTGTCTTAAGTAGCAGCATTTGTTGGTGACTGTTGTGATGTGATTGCTGTGATAATGAAATTACTTCGCAGGCCTCAGCCAGTCTTCAGTCAACATTTATTGGAACCTACTGCTTGCAAAGTACTGTATTCACCACACAAATAAAACTTAATCTAACTGAAGAGAGAGAACCTAGGTGCTAAGTTACTTTTACTGCCTACCAATGGGAACAAATTAATGCCATATAAACTGAGTATTTAGGTCTGAAGTGTGGCCAAATAACAGAATGAAATAATCCAAAGAAGAAAATGAGACTCCCATTTGAGCCCAAGAGGAGGGAATGTTGGTAAACCAAGGGTATCCGGGGATGAATTAAGCTTGGGAAGGTAGTATAGGGAATATCAACAACAAGACAACAACAAGAGGAATAGCAATGAAGCGCACACAGTCGGATGCACTCATACCATATCTTGTTAGATATCTACTAACCAAGAGAGAGAATACATTCTAACAAGTCACTTTTTGAACAGAAGAATGTCTTAATGGAAATGAAAATACCACAGCATGATCTCATATTTGAAGGAAATTGAGCCATGAAATAATAATATTTAAAAATAACTAAAGGTTTCAGCTAACACTATAGTCAGAGGTGAAAGACTAAAAGCTTTTCCTCTAAGATCATTATCAAGGCAAGGATACCCACTTCTGTCATTTCCATTCAACATAGTATTAGAATTCATAGCAATTAGTCAAGAAAAAACAAGTAAAAGGCATCCAAATTGAAAAGGAAGAAGTGAAATTTTCACTGTTCCAGTGATATGTAGAAAACTCAAAATTCCACAGGCAAAAAAACCATTAGAACTAAAATGAATTCAGCAAAGTTGCAGCATACAAAATCCATACACAAAAATCATCTGCATTTCTACACACTAACAATGAACAACATAAAAATTAAGAAAACAATTCAATTTACAATAGCATCAAAAAGAATAAAGTATTAATACTTAGCAATAAACTTAACCAAGTAGGTACACTTTGTATACCTCAAGCGTAATTTGTGCACTTCAAACTACAAACCAATGGGTAAAGGACAATCTTTTCAAAAAATGATGTTGGGAAAACTGGATATCCATAGGTGAAAGAAAATAGCTGGACACTTACCTTATACCATATACAAAAATTAACTCAAAATGTATCAAAGACTTAAAACCAAGAACTAAAACTATACAAACTCTTAGAAGAAAACAAGGGGAAAACTTAATGGCTTCGGATATGGCAATGATTTCTTGGATATGACACCAAAAGCATGGGCAACAAAAGAAAAAAATTGATAAATGTGGCTTCATTAAAATAAAAAAAATCTTTGTGAATTAAAGAACACTACTGACAGAGTGAAAAGGCAACCCATGGAATGGGAGAATATATTTGAAAACCATATACCTGATGAGGGGTTAATGTCCAGAATATATAAACTCCTACAACTCAACAACAAGAAGAAACAAGTAACCCAATTTAAAAATGGACAAAGCACTTGAATATACATTTCTTCATAAAAAGATACACAAATGGCCAATAAACGTGAAAAGATACTCAACATCACTAATAATTAGGAAAATATAAATCAAAACCATAAGAAGATACCACTTCCATTAGGATGGCTACAATAAAATTAACAAATATTGATGAAGCTGTGAAGAAACTGGAATATTTGTGGATTGCTAGTGGAATGCAAAATGGTGCAGCTGCTACAGAAAACAGCATGGCAATTCCTGAAAAAATTTAAGAATAGAATTATCATAAGATCCAGCAATTCCACATTTGGGTATATATTGGGTATATATGTAAAAGAACTGAAAACAAGAATGTGAACAGGTATATGTACACCCATTTCATAGCAGCATCATTGACATTAGCCAAAAGATGCAAGCAACACAAGTGTCCATCAACTAATGAATGGAAAAACAAAATGTGGTATAGACCTCCAATGGAATAGTATTCATCCTTTAAAAAGGAAGGAAATTCTGACACATGCTACAATATGGATGAACTTTAAAGATACTATGCTAGGGACTTCCCTGGTGGTCCAGTGGTTAAGACTCTGTGCATCCACTGCAGGGAGTGCGGGATCCCTGGTCAGGGAACTGAGATCCCACGTGCCTCACGGCACAGCTAAAAAAAAACAAAAAGAAAGATACTATGCTAAGTGAAATATCCATTCACAAAAAGACAAAAACTGTACAATTCTACTTATATCAGGTACCTAGAGAAGTCAAATTCATAGAAACAGAAAGAAGAATGGTGCTTGCCAGGGGCTGGAGGGAGGGCTGCATGGGAAGTTAGTGTTTAATCAGTACAGTGTTCCAGCTGGGAAGATAAAATAAGTTCTGGGGATGGATGGTGATGATGATTACACAACAAAGTGAATGTACTTAAATCCACTGAACTGTACGTTAAATTTTAAAATGATTTATTTTATGTAATGGGCTTACCTAAACTGAGTGAAAGAAATCGGGATTGTTTTGTTTTGATAACAGGGAGTGATGCTTCCCATCAAATAAAGTTTTTTTTTTTTTTTGAACATCTTTATTGGAGTATAATTGCTTTACAATGGTGTGTTAGTTTCTGCTTTATAACAAAATGAAACAGCTATACATATACATATATCCCCATATCTTCTCCCTCTTGCATCTCCCTACCACCCTCCCTATCCTACCCCTCTAGGTGGTCACAAAGCATCGAGGTGATCTCCCTGTGCTATGTGGCTGCTTCCCACTAGCTATCTATTTTACATTTGGTAGTGTATATATGTCCATGCCACTCTCTCACTTCGTCCCAGCTTACCCTTCCCCCTCCCCGTGTTCTCAAGTCCATTCTCTACTTCTGTGTCTTTATTCGTGTCCTGCCCATAGGTTCTTCAGAACCATTTTTTTTTTTTAAGATTCCATATATATGTTTTAGTATATGGTATTTGTTTTCCTCTTTCTGACTTACCTCACTCTATATGACAGTCTCTAGGTCCATCCACCTCACTACAAATAACTCAATTTCGTTTCTTTTTATGGCTGAGTAATATTCCATTGTATATATGTGCCACATCTTCTTTATCCATTCATCTGTTGATGGACACTTAGGTTGCTTCCATGTCCTGGCTACTGTAAATAGAGCTGCAATGAACATTGTAGTACATGACTCATTTTGAATTATGGTTTTTTCAGGGTATATGCCCAGTAGTGGGATT
>NW_006798666.1:46890-70125 GCF_000442215.2 Lipotes vexillifer | reverse complement strand
AACATCTTTATTGGAGTATAATTGCTTTACAATGGTGTGTTAGTTTCTGCTTTATAACAAAATGAAACAGCTATACATATACATATATCCCCATATCTTCTCCCTCTTGCATCTCCCTACCACCCTCCCTATCCTACCCCTCTAGGTGGTCACAAAGCATCGAGGTGATCTCCCTGTGCTATGTGGCTGCTTCCCACTAGCTATCTATTTTACATTTGGTAGTGTATATATGTCCATGCCACTCTCTCACTTCGTCCCAGCTTACCCTTCCCCCTCCCCGTGTTCTCAAGTCCATTCTCTACTTCTGTGTCTTTATTCGTGTCCTGCCCATAGGTTCTTCAGAACCATTTTTTTTTTTTAAGATTCCATATATATGTTTTAGTATATGGTATTTGTTTTCCTCTTTCTGACTTACCTCACTCTATATGACAGTCTCTAGGTCCATCCACCTCACTACAAATAACTCAATTTCGTTTCTTTTTATGGCTGAGTAATATTCCATTGTATATATGTGCCACATCTTCTTTATCCATTCATCTGTTGATGGACACTTAGGTTGCTTCCATGTCCTGGCTACTGTAAATAGAGCTGCAATAAACATTGTGGTACATGTCTCTTTCTGAGATATTGTTTTCTCAGTATATATGCCCAGTAGTGGGATTGCTGGGTCATATGGTAGTTCTACTTTTAGTTTTTTAAGAAACCTCCATACTGTTCTCCATAGTGGCTGTATCAATTTACATTCCCACCAACAGTGCAAGAGGGTTCCCTTTTCTCCACACCCTCTCCAGCATTTATTGTTTCTAGATTTTTTGATGATGGCCATTCTGACTGGTGTGAGATGATATCTCATTGTAGTTTTGATTTGCATTTCTCTAATGATTAATGATGTTGAGCATTCTTTCATGTGTTTGTTGGCAGTCTGTATATCTTCTTTGGAGAAATGTCTATTTAGGTCTTCTGCCCATTTTTGGATTGGGTTGTTTGTTTTTTTGTTATTGAGCTGCATGAGCTGCTTGTAAATTTTGGAGATTAATCCTTTGTCAGTTGCTTCATTTGCAAATATTTTCTCCCATTCTGAGGGTTGTCTTTTGGTCTTGTTTATGGTTTCCTTTGCTGTGCAAAAGCTTTGAAGTTTCATTAGGTCCCATTTGTTTATTTTTGTTTTTATTTCCATTTCTCTAGGAGGTGGGTCAAAAAGGATCTTGCTGTGCTTTACGTCATAGAGTGTTCTGCCTATGTTTCCCTCTAAGAGTTTTGTAGTGTCTGGCCTTACATTTCGGTCTTTAATCCATTTTGAGTTTATTTTTGTGTATGGTGTTAGGGAGTTTTCTAATTTCATTCTTATACATGTAGGTGCCCAGTATACCCAGCACCAATTACTGAAGAGGCTGTCTTTTCTCCATTGTATATTCTTGCCTCCTTTAACAAAAATAAGGTGACCATTTGTGCGTGGGTTTATCTCTGGGCTTTCTATCCTGTTCCATTGATCTATATTTCTGTTTTTGTGCCAGTACCATACTGTCTTGATATTGTAGCTTTGTAGTATAGCCTGAAGTCTGGGAGCCTGACTCCTCCAGCTCCATTTTTCTTTCTCAAGATTGCTTTGGTTGGGCTTCCCTGGTGGCGCAGTGGTTGAGAGTCCACATTCTGATGCAGGTAGTTCTGTGAAAAATGCCAGTGGTAGTTTGATAGGGATTGCATTGAATCTATAGATTGCTTTGGGAAGTAGAGTCATTTTCACAATGTTGATTCTTCCAATCCAAGAACATGGTATATCTCTCCATCTATTTGTATCATCTTTAATTTCTTTCATCAGTGTCTTATAATTTTCTGCATACAGGTCTTTTGTCTCCTTAGGTAGGTTTATTCCTAGATATTTTATTCTTTTTGTTGCAATGGTAAATGGGAGTGTTTTCTTAATTTCACTTTCAGATTTTTCATCATTAGTGTATAGGAATGCCAGAGATTTCTGTGCATTAATTTTGTATCCTGCTACTTTACCAAATTCATTGATTAGCTCTAGTAGTTTTCTGGTAGCATCTTTAGGATTCTCTATGTATAGTATCATGTCATCTGCAAACAGTGACAGCTTTACTTCTTTTCCAATTTGGATTCCTTTTATTTCTTCTTCTTCTCTGATCGCTGTGGCTAAAACTTCCAAAACTATGTTGAGTAAGAGTGGTGAGAGTGGGCAACCTTGTCTTGTTCCTGATCTTGGAGGAAATGGTTTCAGTTTTTCACCATTTAGAATGATGTTGGCTGTGGGTTTGTCATATATGGCCTTTATTATGTTGAGGTAAGTTCTTGCTATGCCTACTTTCTGGAGGGTTTTTATCATAAATATGTGTTGAATTTTGTCAAAAGCTTTTTCTGCATCTATTGAGATGATCATATGGCTTTTCTCCTTCAGTTTGTTAATATGGTGTATCACATTTATTGATTTGCACATATTGAAAAATCCTTGCATTCCTGGGATAAACCCCACTTGATCATGGTGTACGATCACCTTCCTTTTACTGTGCTGTTGGATGCTGTTTGCTAGGATTTTGTTGAAGATTTTTGCATCTATATTCATCAGTGATACTGGCTTGTAGTTTTCTTTCTTTGTGACATATTTGTCTGGTTTTGGTATTAGGGTGATGGTGTCCTCGTAGAATGAGTTTGTGAGTATTCCTCCCTGTGCTGTATTTTGGAAGAGTTTCAGAAGGATAGGTGTTAGCTCTTCTCTAAATGTTTGATAGAATTCGCCTGTGAAGCCATCTGGTCCTGGGCTTTTGTTTGTTGGAAGATATTTAATCACAGTTTCAATTTCAGTGCTTGTGATTGGATGGTTCTTACTTTCTATTTCTTCCTGGTTCAGTATTGGCAGGTTGTGCTTTTCTAAGAATTTGTCCATTTCTTCTAGGTTGTCCATTTTATTGGCATAGAGTTGCTTGTAGTAATCTCTCATGATCCTTTGTATTTCTTCAGTGTCGGTTGTTACTTCTCCTTTTTTATTTCTAATTCTACTGAGTCTTCTCCCTTTTTTTTTTTTTGATGAGTCTGGCTAATGGTTTAACAATTTTGTTTATCTTCTCAAAGAACCAGCTTTTAGTTTTATTGACCTTTGCTTTTGTTTCCTGCATTTCTTTTTCATTTATTTCTAATCTGATGTTTATCATTTCTTTGCTTCTGCTAACTTTGGGGTTTTTTTGTTCTTCTTTCTCTAATTGCTTTAGGTGTAAGGTTAGGTTGTTTATTTGCGATATTTCTTGCTTCTTGAGGTAGGATTGTATTGTTATAAACTTCCCTCTTAGAACTGCTTTTGATTCATTCCATAGGTTTTGGGTCATCGTGTCTCCACTGTCATTTGTTTCTAGGTATTTCTTTATTTCCTCTTTGATTTCACTTCGTTATTAAGTAGTGTATCGTTTAGCCTCCATGTGTTTGTATTTTTTACAGATCTTTTCCTGTAATTGATATCTCGTGTCATAGTGTTGTGGTCGGCAAAGATACTTGATACAATTTCAATTTTCTTAAATTTACCAAGGCTTGATTTGTGACCCAAGATATGATCTATCCTGGAGAATGTTCCATGAGCACTTGAGAAAAATGTGTATTCTGTTGCTTTTGGATGGAATGTCCTATAAATATCAGTTAAGTCCATCTTGTTTAATGTATCATTTAAAGCTTGTGTTTCCTTATTTATTTTCATTTTGGATGACCTGTCCATTGGTCAAAGTGGGGTGTTAAAGTCCTCTACTATGATTGTGGTACTGTTGATTTCCCCTTTTATGGCTGTTAGCATTTGCCTTATGTATTGAGGTGTTTCTATGTTGGTTGCATAAATATTTACAAATGTTATATCTTCTTTTTAGATTGATCCCTTGATCATTATGTAGTGTCCTTCTTTGTGTTTTGTAATAGTCTTTATTTTAAAGTCTATTTTGTCTGATATGAGAATTGCTACCCCAGCTTTCTTTTGATTTCCATCTGCATGGAATATCTTTTTCCATCCCCTCACTTTCAGTCTGTATGTGTCCCTAGGTCTGAAGTGGGTCTCTTGTAGACAGCATATATATGGGTCTTGTTTTTGTATCCATTCAGTCAGTCTGTGTTTTTGGTGGGAGCATTTAATCCATTTACATTTAAGGTAATTATCAATACGTATGTTCCTATTACCATTTTCTTAAATGTTTTGGGTTTATTATCATAGGTCTTTTCCTTCTCTTGTGTTTCTTGCCTAGGAAGTTTCCTTCAGCATTTGTTGTAGGGCTGGTTTGGTGGTGCTGAATTCTCTTAACTTTTGCTTGTCTGTAAAAGTTTTAATTTCTCTGTTGAATCTGAATGAGGTCTTTGCTGGGTAGAGTAATCTTGGTTGTAGGTTTTTCCCTTATGTCCTGCCATTCCCTTCTGGCTTGCAGAGTTTCTTCTGAAAGATCAGCTGTTAACATTATGGAGATTCCCTTGTGTGCTATTTGTTGTTTTTCCCTTGCTGCCTTTAATATTTTTTATTTGCATTTAATTTTTGATAGTTTGATTAATATGTGTCTTGGTATCTTTCTCCTTGGATTTATCCTGTATGGGACTCTCTGTGCTTCCTGGACTTGATTGACTATTTCCTTTCCCATATTAAGGAAGTTTTCAACTATAATCTCTTCAAATATTTTCTCAGCCCCTTTCTTTTTCTCTTCTTCTTCTGGGACCCCTATAATTTGAATGTTGGTGTGATTAATGTTGTCCCAGATGTATCTGAGACTGTCCTCAATTCCTTTCATTCTTTTTTCTTTATTCTGCTCTGCAGTAGTTATTTCTACTATTTTATCTTCCAGGCCACTTATCAGTTCTTCTGCCTCAGTTATTCTACTATTGATCCCTTCTAGAGAGTTTTTAATTTCATTTATTGTGTTGTCCATCATTGTTTGTTTGCTCTTTAGTTCTTCTTGGTCCTTGTTAAACGTTTCTTGTATTTTCTCCATTCTATTTCCAAGATTTTGGATCATCTTTAGTATCATTATTCTGAATTCTTTTTCAGGTAGACTGCTTATTTCTTCTTCATTTGTTTGGTCTGGTGGGTTTTTACCTTGCTCCTTCATCTGCTGTGTGTTCCTCCATCTCATTTTGCTTAACTTACTCTGTTTGAGGTCTCCTTTTTGCTGGCTGCAGGTTCATAGTTCCTGTTGTTTTTGGTGTCTGCCCCCAGTGGCTAAGGTCAGTTCAGTGGGTTGTGTAGGCTTCTTGGTGGAGGGGACTGGTGCCTGTGTTCTGGTGGATGAGGCTGGATCTTGTCTTTCTGGTGGGCAGGACCACATCCGGTGGTGTGTTCTGGGGTGTCTGTGACCTGATGATAGAGGCTGTAGGCAGCCTCTCTGCTAATGCATGAGGTTGTGTTCCTGTCTTTGTAGTTATTTGGCATAGGGTTTCCTGCACTGTAGCTTGCTGGTTGTTGAGTGGAGCTGGGTCTTAGCGTTGAGATGGAGATCACTGGGAGAGCTTTTGCCGTTGGATATTTCATGCAGCTGGGAGGTCTCTGGTGGACCAGCGTCCTGAACTCAGCTCTCCCACCTCAGAGGCACAGGCCTGACACCTGGCTGGAGCACCAAGACCCTATCAGCTACACAGCTGCTGGCCTCTCCCAATTTGATGCTCCAGAAACATGAGGTACTTTATCCTCTTTTACATTTTTGTGAATTTAGGGAGCCAACCCTTTTTTTATCAAGGATCATTTAAAAAGGGAGAAAGATAGATTGACCCTTCTTCCCTAAACTTATGATTTTGTAGAGCCAACATTTTCACAAGACTGGGTTAGGGCCAAGTTGGCAAACAGCAAGGCAGATTTTTTTCTTTAAGTAATTGTTATCAGTTGCAGTAACACACTAAAACAGTACAAACAATAATTCTCTAAGGCCCCAAATCTGCTATGGCAATGGAATTTCAGTAACCAACAGAGCATTTAATAATTTTTCTCTGCCTACACTTTGTTCTAGTTTCTCACTTAAAAGGATTGATTCAAATTGCTCATTTCCCACAAGTACTGCTTGAGATCATAATATATTGCATTCCATTGTGTGTGTGTGTGTGTGTGTGTGTGTGTGTGTGTGTATACAAACCCAGTTTGGATGCTATTTCAGCTCTGGGCTATAAATGTACTATAAATATAAATATAAATATATTGGGCTTCCCTGGTGGTGCCGTGGTTGTGAGTCCGCCTGCCGATGCAGGGGACACGGGTTCGTGCCCCGGTCCGGGAAGATCCCACATGCCACGGAGTGGCTAGGCTCGTGAGCCGTGGCCGCTGAGCCTGCACGTCTGGAGCCTATGCTCCGCAATGGGATAGGCCACAACAGTGAGAGAGCTGCGTACCGCAAAAAAAAAAAAAAAAAAAAAAAAAAAAGAAAGAAAAATAAGAAAAATAAATAAATAAATATAAAGTAAATAAAATGTATAAATATAATAGTAAATACTGCAGTACTACACAATTTGCATTGGTTGAATCTGAGGATGCAGAACCTCAGATACGGAGTAATCATGGAGACTGAGGGAGGACTATAAAGTGTACAGGGATTTCCACAGCCTGGAGGGTCGGAACCCTAACTCCCAGGATGTTTAAGGGTCAACTGTATTTTTATTAATACTCTAAATGCTTTATGAGAGAATAACTGAAAGTTTATTCCTCGTATGTAATATTTAACATTCCTTCTATCTTTTTCTTCTGATTTATTTGTCCTTGGAATATATGGGGTATCAGCTATATTGCAGAAGCAGAAATTTGCTCTATTTCAGACTGCAAGAGAGAGCGCAATGCAGAAAATATATTCCTGCACATTCTCTTCCAGTGCTTTAAAAGCCGCACATTTTAAACTCCAAATTTAGGAAAGCAGATTATGGCTGAAAGAAGGGGCAGCCCAAATGACATGTTTTAGCATATATCATTTTGTGGATATCAGGCAACTGCATGGTGTTGTGATACCAACACTATCCTCTTCACTAGTCTATTAAAGAAAGGAGGAAAGTTTCAGCAGCCCTGAGTTTATTTAGTTACAGAAAGTTTAGTGAACTTCAGTTCATGTTAAGGCCTGTTAACAGCAGGGAGAATCCAGATTTCTGCCACTGAGTATTGGGGAAGCCTGGTGACATTAATAAGATCCAGATCCCAGGCCAAACAACTGTGATCTTCCTTATCCACCGTCCTACAGGGTGAATATGGTAAAGCTTTACATCTAGCAGTGTCTTTCCCTCCTCTTCCATCTCTGATTTGCAACAGGGGCAAGAGAAAGGGAAAATAAGAGTAGAAGCCACCAGAAATTACTGTTTTAATTTAGCATTAGTAGGAATTTGTAAACCACCACCAAGTAGATAAAGCTAAGAGCCACTAACTACAAACATAACCAAACAATAACCTCTGTGACTGTTTAATGGAGGCCCTGATTAGAAACACAGAAGCTAGGAGCCTTAACTGGAAACCAGGGAGCAATAACATATTCAGAGAGAAAGGCTAATAAGGGCCTGCATACAAAATAAGCATTCTGGAAAGAAAAGAGAGAGAAAAAAAAGAGAGGCAATCACGTATAGGAGTTAGCATTAACACAGCAATTTGAAAACTGGCTGTAAAGTAATGACACTGAATTATTATTCTGAAGTTAGTGAATTAACACACCAGATTAAAGTCATAACACTTAGAAACACCTACTTTAATTTCACATGATTTTATACAGATATAAGTAGATTTCTGTTTTGTTTCTTCTTTTTCAAAACATAGTTTGTTGTTTAGAAGTGCATGAGTCACTGAATAATCTTCCTCTGGGTATCAGATTTCAAGTTACACAGTCAGCTCATAATAACCTATTTTGCATATTTATTTGTTTCCAAAGGCGTTGCTCACATATTCAAAGAGCAAATTAAAGTGCACATGGCAATACCTTAGAGAAACACCATGGGATTTACAGATATCATTTTCTTCTTCAGGACTTACAACTTTGTCTTTGAGACAAAAAGACACAAAATGGCCAAAATAGTTGGTTGAAGAGTCTCTTACATTACCTAGACACAACTGTTTCCTCACACTTAATTTTTTGATTTCTGAAGGTTTCTTTGATTTGGAACATAACTTAGAGTCTCGCTTTTCCTGGTGATAATCAAAGTAAATGCTAAGGACATTATACATTTCATTAAGCAAACACTTTAAACTATAATGTCCAATAGGGTAGTCACTAGCCACATATCATTCAAATTTAAATTAATTAAAATAAAGAAATGAAAAATTCAGTTCCTCAGTTGAACTAGTCCTATTTGAAGTGCCTACATGTGGCTAGTAGCTAATGTTTAGGGCCATGTAGACATGAAGCATTTCCATCACTGCAAAAAATTCTATTGGACAGTGCTGTATAGCAAGTCAAAACAGCTCAGAGAACTATATTTGTAGAAAAAAAAAATTCCAATAAATAGAAAAGCACATTTCTTCTTTTGGTCATTATTTTCAAAGATTTTTTTTAAACAGTAAGTATTCTTTAAAGAGAGTATTCCCCAGATTAACATTGTATACTATGTTAATAACATTGTATACTATACTATCTGTGTAGTATCTACTATCTGTGTATCTGTGTCTTCATTTTATATGCTTATGGTCCAAAGATTAAAATATAAAGTAATCAATTCATGTAAAATGACACATCCAATACAGCTTTAAAGTAACATTTAAATTCAACAATGCAACAAAAGCTCAGACTCTTTAGCCAGACTGTTCTAAAGTGTAATGTTTTTATAATAATAAGATTAAATTACCTATGCTATGTGTATAAAATAGAAGCAGCCGTTTATTAATCACATGATTGATATTATGGAAAAATTGAATATGTACTAAAGTATTGTTTTGAGTATTTCAATTTCTTTAATATCAGTACTAAATTGGAGGCAGATGTCTCAAAAAACTAATTCTTACAATGTGTTCTTACATAGAAGAAGCCAAAGATAAACTAGTCAATTTGATCTCTAAGAATTAAGAGTTTTCAGTATCACTAACAAAAGTATTAGCAGTAATACATCTACTGAATCCTGGTTTCATGAATGATTTCAGTAAGTGCAACTTTTATTTGTCAAAGGCTAGTAGGTCTGATTTCTCTCTTAGGATAGCCTTATTAAAAGAAACTCTATGGAACTATACTCAATATCTTGAATAATCTATAATGGAAAAGAATCTGTATATATATATATATCTGAATCACTTTACTGTATACCTGAAACTAACAAAATATAGTATAAATCAACTATATTTCAATTAAAAAAAGAGAAAATCTGTACATAAGTTTATATGCATACATAGATACCTATACATAAAATCAGAGTTTTCATAAACACTGTGGAAAAAAAACACTCTTTTTTTGAACACGTATGGTAGCATTTCAAGCAAAGCTTAACCTAAATGTATGAGGAGTTAATCTGATGCCTGTAATTTAGCACCTTTGTACTGCGATAGTGGAAAGGGACAGATCGCTTAGTGGTTTCAGATGTTACACTTTAATGAACCAGGATGGGTTTCCTTAGCATGACACCAGTTTATCTAGTTTATTAGCTTTGTAGTTTAAAAATTTATTATTCTTTTGTGCCTGCAAGCATTTTCATGACTTTTCTTCCCTTTGAAAAATGTTCCATTTGTTGTGCTATGTAGGAAATAGTCCATTAAACAACCACTTAATTGCTAGAATTAGCTCCTTCAATCATGATTCAATTTCTTTCAAATGTATTTCTTTAAGGAAATTAAAAGATCTAACCATGCAGGCCTATGTCAATATTCATTAGAAGCTCTTAGCAAATAATGAATAAGTACTTAACAGCACTCAGCTGATGAGAAGAGGCGGCCGACTATTTCAATTGCCTTTCAATATGAAACAAGTTTAGCATTTCTTATATACTCTCATTTATTACACATCATTTCTCTTTCAAATAGCTCTTTTTTAAAGTTATCAGTTAATAAACTTATGTACTTTGAGCTACTCAGATAGTAAATTTTTAATAATATAAAACAAGCTTTTCTTTTCTCTGGATACAAATGCACGGCCAGGCCACACAGATTATCTGCTAGTTATATAGCAGTCTTGTGAGAAGTCTCAGACTCACTGCCATGTTCATAACCCCAGTCTTATGTGTTTGTTATACCTGAGTTGCTTTTTTTTTTTTTTAATTTACCATGTGTGGTCTGCCTGGATGAGAGCTAATTGGAATGGACATGGGAAATAAAGCAATCATCCTGCAAGGAGGCTGTGAAGTAGACTCTGACCGATGTGTACCTACTCTGGAGGTGACTAGCCAGACCACCTGGAACCTCTTTTTTCCCATTTATAAAAGACAGAGAGAAAAAGAGAGACATATCAGTTAGTTGGCAATAGAGTGAACAGAATGAATAAAGATGGAAAAGTGACCCAGTGCTTGTGCATTAGCTACTAGAATTGCCACTGAGTCACTAGACCTGCTCCTAAGCTATGAAACCTAATTTTTTTAACTAAATGGCACAGAAAGATGTTTATGATACCTCATTGAGACATTTGAGACATTTTTCTCCATCCTCCTTTGCTAACTTTCCAACAAACTCTCCATTTACTGAGGCAAATTGAATTTCTTACAACCTGAAAAACATCAAACAACACATAGGTTATTAACACAGGCCCATTGCATATAAATATTTTCATCAATTAAAATTGCTTTTTTGGGGCTTCCCTGGTGGTGCAGTGATTGAGAGTCCACCTGCCGATGCAGGGGACACGGGTTCCTGCCCCGGTCTGGGAAGATCCCACATGCCGTGAAGTGGCTGGGCCCATGAGCCATGGCCACTGAGCCTGCGCGTCCGGAGCCTGTGCTCTGAAACGGGAGAGGCCACAACAGTGAGAGGCCCGCGTACCGAAAAAAAAAAAATTGCTTTTTTGTAACTCTTTGTGGTGATGGATGTTAACTAGACTTCTTGTGGTAATCATTTCATAATATGTATATACAGATGTCGAATCATTGTTATATTGAACCCCTAAAACTAATAGCATAATGTTCTATGTCAGTTATATCTCAATTAAATTTTTTAATTGTTTCAGTTAATGGTGAAGAAAATTGAGTAGAAGCAAAGGTGTAGTATAAAGTGTTGACTTCTTGAAAGTGTAATAATGGTACAAAGTGGTTTATGAATTATCTTTCCCTTTTGGATTCAGACATAACTTGGTAAAGAGTAAACTGAAAGGTGGAGAGATTTTAGTTGTCTCTAAATAAGTCCATTTCTCATTGTAATTATGTCTGTATATTAACAATGCACACTGAGCCCATTACATATTTCATTTAATAAAAAGCAGCACCAAAATGTGCTCATCAAAACAGGAGTAAGATAAAAAGAGAAGGGAATTTCCTTTTTTCACAACCTGTATAGTTGCTGGAAGAAAATAATTATTACATTTTTAGGTTTCTCCTCGAACAACTTTGACAATTTTATCTAGTTGGTTGTTTTTCTATTTTCAATTCAGGTCATGGAGGAAATACCAGTAGTCATTGCAGATTAGCTCAAAATATACTCTTTATCACAATAGAAAAGGCATCAGTCCATGTGTCTCTATCTTCTACGTACAGTTGCCGATCGGACTCCCTGTCTGTCCTTGGAGAGCACAAAAATTGCTTCGAGCCCTCATTAGTATGTGTTTTTTTTCCCCCCCAATAAAAATAGTTGAACTCTTCACTTAGGCACACCTTAGAAAACAGTAATGACTTTAGACAAAATCATTCCTCACACTTTCATAATTAGTTTGAGGTCTATGTGCAGAAAGGGACAAAAGTTTAGTGTTAAATATCGGAAGACTTCTGCAGTTTTATATGTAACATCAGAAAAAAAGGAACTCCTACACGAGGCCATTCTCATGGTTTTCATTATCACATACAGTTAATCAAAAACAGTGCAACCTCAGGCAAATATCACCCTGGGATGAAAGTATTAAAGAGGAATAAAATATCTTAGTCACTTGGATACTAATTAACCTTGAGAAAGCCCAAAGCAATACAACATTAGATGTATTTATCTCTGAAATATTTTCCCCTAAATATCAATGAATGCAGAGCTGATAATACATGCATAATACATTATCAAAATTTTGATATATCGAAACCAAATTGGTAAGTACATGTCCTCACTGTCCATTGGTCACATGGGGAGTGTTAAATATATACCAGCATAATTTGATGCACAGAACATTTATTTTATCATGAGACAACATGCTGAAATGCTACAGGGCTATTGTTTAAAAACGTCTAGAGCTAAATCACTGAATACGGTATGCAATCCAGATGGCAAATTCTCAAGGCACAGGACTGGAAAAGAAAATTTTTTAAAGAGTTGTTTGGGTTTCTCAGTCTTGCAGCTTCCTAGCTTGCTTTTACCTTTCAGCACTAGCAAGGATTTTAATGCAAAGAAAGCAATTAGTAGAGCTGAGAAACAGGATTTGTTACAGGACTGCTGCTCTTTTAAAAACATCTTTATTCTTGCTAAAATGGCCAGGGCTATTTAAGTTCTTGAGTTGCCCTGATTAATAATGAATAGAGCACATTAGTTTTATTTATTTATTTATTTGTTTTTTGTTTGTTTGTTTGTTTATGGCTGCGTTGGGTCTTTGTTCCTACGGGCAGGCTTTCTCTAGTTGCAGCGAGCGGGGGTTACTCTTAGTTGCAGTGGTGGGCTTCTCATTGCGGTGGCTTCCCCTGTTGTGAAACAGGGGTTCTAGGCGTGCAGGCTTCAGTAGTTGTGGCGCACAGGCTCAGTAGTTGTGGCTCAGGGCTCTAGAGTGCAGGCTCAGTAGTGGCGCACGCTCTACGGAATGTGGGATCTTCCTGGACCAGGGCTCGAACCCGTGTCCCCTGCATTGGCAGGTGGATTCTTAACAACTGCGTCAACAGGGAAGCCCTAAAGTAGTTTTATTTATCTAACTTTCTATTGCATGCAAGCTAATACACACATATATTATTTACATATTCTATATATCTTTCCACTATCTAAATTTCACAGGATATGGAATAACCAGTGAACTGATTTGCAAAATGTGTTTATATGTCATGTGTAACTGATAAAACAACTGGTTAGAGTATAGACAAATATCAAAAAAGCAAATGCAATTTCCTTAATTAAAATGTTAGACGTATAACCATGCTAAATCACATTTTAATCAAATAAACCCAGACCTTATTATTTTTATTTATTTATTTATTTATTTTGTGGTACGCGGGCCTCTCACTGCCGTGGCCTCTCCCGTTGCAGAGCACAGGCTCCGGACGCGCAGGCCCAGCGGGCATGGCTCACGGGCCTCGCCGCTCCGCGGCATGTGGGATCTTCCCGGACCGGGGCCCGAACCCGAGTCCCCTGCCTCGGCTGGCGGACTCTCAACCACTGCGCCACCAGGGAAGCCCCCAGACCTTATTATTAAAGACAAGTACTTCAAGTGCAGAGTTTTAAATAACTTAATTGTGTGTGGAAAATGCGGCTTGAAAATATAAACACAAGACAATTTGTTTTAGTCTTTTTGGTCAGCCTTAGGAAGATAAAAGCCTTGCATATATTGAGATTAGATATTAATTTGTGGCTCTTTGTCACAATATTCCATTAAGTGTGCTTGATTGTTCTTGCACAATAAACAACACTGTCTCCCTCCCAATTTTTTTGAAAGTTTTATTTAAGTTAGTTCAAAATGCCTTTAGAAGTTGCCAAAATCTTCAGTATTTTTAATACAATATCAACACATTCCACCTATTTGTTCTAAATGCCTTAAATGAAGTAGCCGTTTTCCAGTAGCTTCCAGCATCAATTGACTTTGCTTGAACCAGGGTTTATATTATCAAAATGTAAATGGGATAACAGTTATTAGTAGTACAAAAACAACATTGGGGTAAGCTTCCTGACAGTATTATGTCAGTGACATGAAAGATGCTGCATCGTTTTGGTTTGGAACTTATCTGTGTTTCAATCAGGCTCAGCAGATTTGACTAAGAAGTCCTTGTAGGCAGCTATGGTTTTTTGGTTTTTTTTTTTTTTTTTTTTTGGTTTTTTTTTTTTTTTTTTTTTTTTTTTTTTTGATCACCAAGGCACATACAAACCTTAGCCTCAAGCCTAAAGCCCTAAAAGAAGCCATTCTTTCGCTGGTGAAATTCTAATCTCATCTTATTACGTTGTCAATGAGCTGAAGAGATTTGCCTTGTCTTGTTAACATGATAGCAGACAGATGAGAAGAAATAAAAAGTACTGGCCTGTGAAAGCCAAATCAAAGAGCCAGATTGAAGGGATTCTCGAGTTACTCAGGTGAGGCCCTCAGCCCGTAACTAGTCACCCAGCTAATGGTCAGAATGCCGTAGGTTCCGTTTGGATGATCCAAACATTCAGACATGGTATTCAAATGTCTGCATAAATGGCTGAGAATTTGCCTTTTCTTTGTAAGCTTACTATACAATAAACAAAAGACTGGTATTTGATACTAACTAAACATAGAGAAGGAACAGACAATAACACTGGATGAATGTATTCAAGACACAAATCTTTATGCGGCATAGGAAGAACTTCAGGGTCCTACATTTCTTTAGCACAGATTTTTCATTGTCCTTGTTTGTAAACCTATCACCATTTACCAAAAATCATACTCATATACAGAAATATCTAACAATATCAGTTACGTGAAAACATGGTAATGCTTTCATACAGGGAAATCTCAATAAAATAAGAGAAAGTTGCAGCTTTTATTACCAACTAAAGGATTTAGGAGAAAGGGTACTTGAAAACACTCTTTTAAGAAATAATTTCAGTGTTGTTAAAATACTAGCAATACTAGCATTGTGTCTAAGAGCATTGAATTCTACAGACTAATAACTGCTTCCTGGACATTGAGGGTTATTTTGTCAATTGCCAATCAAATAAATGCACCTTAATTTTTAGATTGAATTATGATACCCAAAATGTTTATTCTATTGCTCTTACGTGTGACTTTGTGATTTCCTTCATTTGAAACACTTTTAACTTTAAAGGGAAATTTTACTCTGAAATTTTATCATAATATTTACTCATCAAATTTCAATATAATATTTACTCATTGAAATTTTATTTTGTATGCCTATTTACAAGTTTTAGAATAAGAAAGTCAGCTTCCTTAAACAAAACAAAGTCTTGACTAGTAGTGCCATCTAGCATCACAAAGAAAACTTGGTCAACTACTTTACAAAATGTTGGGAAATTTATCAATTTCTAAATTGGAAATTTACTAAATTTCCAATTTAGTGTATCAGCTAATACACTATCTCCTTGATCCATTTTCCAAGGGAAAATAAGCAGACATGATCAACTGATAGAAATGCATACCTAATCCAGAGATAATATACCATATAATATGAATGACAGTGTTCTTCAGAAGATACAATAAAGAAGGCAACAGTGAGATATAATTTCTGGTTTGCTAGCTGTCGCGCCATCATTTTTTCCTCCAATTTAAGAAAACATATTGGAATTCAAATGAATAAAAATAATGTTAGTGTACTGAAATACTGACTATGTCCTAATTTATAAGATAAAAAGCAAGTTGTTCACAACCTTCAGTATCTTATTATGGGTAACAACTTGTGACACCTAAGAAATGATCAGGACCTGCTAGTGTTTTGGGTAATGATTTTAGAACTTTGGGATATATTGTCATGGTAAGAAAGATGTCACCGATTCAATCCAGGATAGAACTGAGGACAGTTATTCCAATCATCTCTGTTAAGATGCTTCTTATTGATGATAAGCTATATTAAGAAAGTACATGACTCATGGCAGATACATTTCTTTCACAATTCAGATGGACTCAGTTGTGAGATGTTATGAAACTTAAATGGTTATCTTAGAAAAGGGAAGAAACCATGGGACACAGGCCAGACTGTAGAGCTTGCTCCTATGGGAGTGGCATATGAGAAGAGGAGGCTAATTTGAGCTCCTTTCAGGCCAGTGCTCAGGAATGCAACGTCTACTGAGAGTGGGACTCCAAGGCAAATGGACAGTTATTCTGGAATAGGTAGCTTTTCAGATCTCAAATATTAGTTTGAGGTTTAGAACTAAAAAGGAACTGTAAACACCTACCATGAAACTAAAGTGGGGATCCAGCTGTATTCACTGAGCAATAGTATATCTGAAGACAACCTATACTCTAGCAAAACTAATCTAAGACTCTTATCTTCTAGGAGGCAGGATGGTGTAATGGTTGGGAGCATGATTCTGAAGGCTCAGTGCCTCACCACCTGTTAGCTATGTGATGTTGAGCAAATTAGATCATTTATCTGAGACCCAATCTTCTCATCTGTAAAATGGACAATGGGCATAATGTCCAGGCCTAACCCAGGACGATGATGAAGACTGAATGAATGAAAAGCACTCAGCACAGTTCCTGTCACATAATAAACAAAATGTGTTGTTATTACTATTATTATTTTATTACTATTCCTTTCTTCTCTCAAGAACTGAATGGGGCTGGGTCTTTAAGTATAGCATCTCAGTTCCATTTAAGCATGACTAGGGAAGTCAGTCACCCACTACTGATATGTAAACAAATAGTTCCTGACCTAATGAAATTGAGTAAGTAGCACTGCTATAATAAATACAGGAGTATTTGTCACTGATGGATAAAGTGAGGCTATTCTAACACATCTTTCTATGTAATATTCTTATCTATTAACAAGTTAAAATACAATCAACCTGTTTAATCTCTCCTCCAAACTATAGATTCCAGTTTAACACAAGAAAACATCAGATACCATGAATAATGTTTATCACTAATTTTAATTTTTCCCCTAAAATACAGGTTTAGATGTCAGAAAAATGAAATGCACCTCAAATGTGTAATCCAAGCTTAAGCTAGCCTCAGGTAAGAACTACTACTGTTACTACAACTATTACTCTTCCTTCTTTTTATCTTTACTCAAAATATGAGTAATGGATAATTAGAAAGAATCTTGGTGAAGTTACATATAGAAAGAAGTTTTCAATTCTCAACTTCCAAGTAAAAATAAGCACTGGAGCATCATGAAAGGAAAAAGAATTCTGCCTTGGATGATAGTATAGAAGCTTAACTTCTTTTGCCTCTGTGGTTGCCTTTGTTTTCTCCTCCAGATGTTCAAGCATGTGATATATCAATAAAAACCCTTTATTTGCAAGCCAGATTAGTTCTGGTTTATTACACATATCCACAATTCTGATTTTCAGTGGCCAAAATAAGCAATTTTGGAGACTATGGGTGATTTTTTTCTGGGCTCCAGATTTAGACTGAATGAGTGACTAGTACAAGTTTTGGGGCCTTGAGAATGGGAGGAAGAGGCACCACCAGCAGATATTCCAGTATATGAGAAGAATCCTTGATCCCAATTCTGCCCTTCTGTGATGGTAGTTACATGAATAGACCATAAACAGCAAGAGAATGCATTTTACCTTAATAACTGGCAGTTATTTGAAATATGAGATTTTTTTCTGGGCCCTTATAAAGGACAGGCCTGAGGACAAGCACTTGTAATTGGAAATAAGATCCTCAAAAGCTGATGTATTTAACTTTGTAAAGTTCTACTTGCCTACTACTCTTATTCTCCCTCTTCCTACTCCCCTGATGATAAGATATAAAGATAAGATACTCATTTCCAGATGAGTCCTCTGCTTGGATAAAATTTTGGAAAGTTTAGATACCTTTCATCTAACAACAAGAAAGCTCAAGGATGTAAGTCTGCCATGGTAACCTACATAATCAAATATGACTTGGTCAGTTTACCTAATTCTCAGTAAATTTTTAAGAAATTTGTCTAGGATTAAGGGTTAGCTGAATTTGAACTCAGTTGCCCATGACACTTTCTTCCCCAAGCTTTATAATCAGACTCCCAGTTAACATTTAATGGTAGATGAATTATTGGCCCCAATATTTCTGACCTCCCTAATTGACACACTTTGGCATGCAACTTTGCAGCTGCTCCCACTAAAGCCACAGTATTTTCATCCTTTATGACTTTGAGCTCAGTCATATGACTTGCTTTGGCCAATGGAACGTGGGTAGAAGTGACAATTCTCTTTTACATGCTGAGCTTCTGGTGTCATCATGAGAACATACCTAAGCTAGGCAGCCAATCCAAAAAGGATGAGAAATACACAGAAGAGACAGGAACTTGCAATCAAGCCTCACTATAGCTTGCAATCAAGCCTCACTAACCCCAGACCAGATAAGCTCAACCTCAGCTGACTTACAAATACAGGAGTTAAAAAAATGGTTGCAATTATATGTCATGGAGCTTTGGAGTTTGTTAAGTGGCACTAACTGATACATCTTTCTCATAGTTACCATTTTCTTAACTTTTAACCTCTTTTTTTATGTCTCCTTTAACTCTTTTCCACTTTTCTCACGTTTAAGATTCAACGTCATTATCTTACAGAGCTGAAACAATTCAAGCCAACAGTTCATTACGGTTTCCTTTTTATTAGTTTGCTTCAGAGAACAACTAACATTATAAAAAATATTGCTCAGATAAATTAGACAATGTTTAAAATTATGGTATAATCATCTGTATCAATATTGACTAGATGTATAAATTATATAATTTTCTAGTTTGATATGCTTGTCTTTTTATATGATGCTCTCATCACTGAACACTACATGTTCATAAATGATATTGCTAAGTTAAGAGATCTATTACAGTTTTTTTGGTGGTGGTGTTTGTTTGTTTGTTTGTTTGCCACACCATACAGCTTGTGGGATCTTAGTTCCCCAACCAGGAATTGAATCTGGGCCCACCACAGTGAGAGTGTGGCAACTTACCAACTGGACTGCCAGAGAATTCCCTATTACAGTTTTTTAATTAATTAACTCAATCTTGGAATTACTCAATTTGAGTAACACTACACATTTTGATGATTGTAAAAAAGGTAATTAACTATCTGATAAAGAATTCATCCAAACACTTAATTTTTAAGGAAAAATAAGAAACTTAAAGCAAATAAGAAACCAAAGCAATTCTTAAGGAAAACCGATGATGACTGGTAATTCAGTTCTTTTTGATACAAGCCTTAAGTGATATAGTTTCACTATCTCATAAATTAAAAAAAAATTATAATCCTCATGAATTTCCAAACTTCATTTATTCAATAAACTTTCACCGTAAACTTACTATTTGTGCTAGAAACTTTGTATTCCATATTTTAAATTTACTGATACTTTGCATAGATATTCATCTTTTTATATTATTTATTATATCATTGAACTCTAAACATATTTCTTACAGGATATTTTAATGGATAATTAGAAAGAAAACAGAGATATTACTGCTTGGTTCCAGTTCACGTGTATGCTTTTCTGAACTACTATTTTAAATCTACTAAATATTTTGTGAGCCTGCAGTCTTGTTATTTTCTGATACATGTTCCACATTACCAATAGAACTGTATTTCTAAACAAAATTTTTCTAAACAATATTATTTTTCAAGTCATTTTCAGGCTTAAAATTTTAAAGGACTTCCCGCATTGTCTATGGGATAAAGTTAAAAGGTTTGACTTTTTGATTTAAAAAAAGTTTTATTTCATTCCACTTAACTTTCCAACTTCACGCTTATTCACTTTTCCCTCAGTGAAGCATTCAAATGACAGTTGAAAAAAGTTTCAAAATGGAATGAAGTAGGCTTGAGGACAGTAGCTGAGTATCTTGTGATATTACATAATTAATGAAACGACCCTACATCACGTGAGAGGGAAATTTCTAGTTATATTCAGTAAGATTTCACTGCCAACTCTATTGCAAGTTACCTGAAAAATGATGTTGTTACAAAACAGGAGAATCTTAGTGACCATAATGAGTAATTAAAAGACAAATGTCAACTTAAAAAAAAGGATATAATCTAATCTATGTCAAACACCTATCAAGTATCAGCCTACCTATAGCTAGATTTTGAGGTCAAGTGTAGAATAAGTTATGACCCAGTGCTCAAGGAGCTTGAAGTCTTGAGAGCAAACAATTAGACAAAATGTGATATAATTTCTTAATAATCAAATGAATTCTTGGCTTACATTAAGGAATATATTAAAAATTTGAGAGGGTTATTTCATATGCCTCACACAAAGAATAATACAGATAAAGCAAAGTCAAATCAGAGAAGTATAATCAAGATTATAAGAATTAAAATTATACCATATGAAGAATTGGGCATGTCTAGTTTACAGAAGTGAAACTGGATGAGATCCTAAGAATGAATAATAATGATAATAATTTAATGAAATAAAATAATTGACACTGGGGCTTCCCTGGTGGCGCAGTGGTTAAGAATCCACCTGCCAACACAGGGATCATGGGTTCAAGCCCTGGTCCAGGAAGATCCCACATGCCGTGGAGCAACTAAGCCCATGCTTCACAACTACTGAGCCTGCGCTCTGCAGCCCGTGAACCACAACTACTGAAGCCCATGTGCCACAACTACTGAAGCCCGCGCACCTGGAGCCAGTGCTTGGCAACAAGAGAAGCCACCGCAATGAGAAACCCGTGCACCACAATGAAGAGTAGCCCCCACTTGCTGCAACTAGAGAAAGCCCTCGTGCAGCAACGAAGACCCAACGCAGCCAAAAATAAATTAATTAATTAAAAAAAATAATTGACTCTAACTGAACATTACCTATATACTAGGCATTCCTTGGCATTGTACTGTGTCAAAATTATGTAATTATACTTTAGAGATTTGGTCTATTTTTATTTCTATTTTATAGATGAAGAAACGAGGTTTAGCATATCTAGTAATTTGCTAGATATGCTAGGTCACAAAGTTATGGATTGAAACTTTAAATCCAGGTCTGCTTACTCTAGGGCTTGAGTTACTAACCATGATACTGCCTGTGGATACTGATCTGGATCAAAGGATATCAAACGAAAATGTATGAAAGTATTTTGAAATGTATAAGGTACTTTAAACATGATTATTATTTTTATTATTATTGTACTCATTAGGGCCAAGCAAGGATGAATGTGTAGAAGCCATAAGTAATATTTTATGGAAAAATTTTTTTTAAGTTAGAAGTCTTCAATGCAAATGTGAGTTTCTGAACTTGTACCAGTGAAGGTATTCAAACATAGCATAGATGACCACTTGACTGGACTACTGCTGAAGATATGTAGGCATCAGGTGGGTGTCTACAAATTTTGAAAATATTTTACTTTTCATCAATCATCGTTTTTTGAAAACTCAATTTAAATGTATTTGTATAGTATATGTTTTCTATTCTGTAAATAGATTTTTGTTTGGAGAAAGTCATTTTAGTTATCTTTATCTTTTTTTTTTTTTTTGCAGTAGGCAGGCCTCTCACTGTTGTGGCCTCTCCCGTTGCAGAGCACAGGCTCCGGACGCGCAGGCTCAGTGGCTGTGGCTCATGGGCCTAGCCGCTCCGCAGCATGTGGGATCTTCCCAGACCGGGGCACGAACCCGTGTCCCCTGCATCGGCAGGCAGACTCTCAACCACTGCACCACCAGGGAAGCCCCTATCTTTATCTTTTTTAGAAGCAAAGAAGTCACATAAAAATCATTTCAGGGAAAAGAGCTCTAAGGAAGTTTTGTGGTTCTCCTTTCCCATTGTTGGATGATCTTACAGATATAGTCTTAACACCAAAAATATTTTTTACCATACATCTCAGAATAAAATTATGCTTATTTTATTTACAACCTTCATTATATTTTTTCAAAAGATTGATTTTGAGCTCCATAATAAAGATGGCATCAATTTATATTCTCTGATGAGTTCTATTTTATTTTTTTGAAATGTTTGCTAGTTGTGTTTCACAGTACTAGACAGTTTAGCATCTAATTCAACTTTTAAGCTACATATTTTACTTTGGTCCTAAATAGTGAAAAACAGTCCATTTAGGGTATATTATTTTGAACATTTTTGTTTTATCTTTCTTATTTCCCATATTTTTGGCCCACTGTAGAGAAACATTAGTCCACTAATGATAGATACAGATGGTGTCCATCTGGCATCTATCTCTAACTCTAAAAATGGAGGCATAAGGATACTCTGAAACACTAGACTTTCAAAGAAAAAGTTATTTGATCCATTCTGATTTTTTTTCCATAATCCTCATCTTATATTACAACAAGATTAGAATAATTTTTTTTCTAAAAATAAGAGTTGTATCTTTAAGGTCACCACTTTGTCCTGTTCCAAGCCAGTTAACAAATATCAAAATCATTGATATCAACCAATCTTCCAGTTGGGGCTTATCTCAAAAATTTCTCAGTCATCACCAACATTTGAGACATCTTCCAAAGTTTTGTTCTTAGTGTATGAGTTCTTTGAATAAGAAAAATTCAAGTATCTCAGACAAGAATGAAAATAAATAAAATAGGATAATCACTGCTTCACAAAATCTCGTCCTGCATTGGGTCCTAAAGGAGAAAAATGATCTTGTTTCTCATCAGGGTCACCAGTAATCATAGCTATCATTTAAATTCTATTTGGTTTATTTTCCCAAGATAGGATATACCATGACAATGCCCTTCAGGGATACTGTGAAGATATAAAAAAAGCTTCAAAAGAATTTTAGGTGTTCCCAGAGGAAGTGTTAACATAAATACAAAGATATGCCATGCATTTAATAAGAAAAACAGGCCTACACATTTCAGAAAGAAAATAAAAAACAGGAACAAATTCTTGAAATAAACACTTTTGTGTAAACAATATGTAAGAAACAGAATATCAATAGCAAAAATAACTTTAGTAAGCTTAATAGGGATGTTTTGAATAAATATCTAAAGGAAAAAAATAAATTATGCTGTTGCCAATGTAAAGTTTTTTAATTGTCAGATTTTTATATATATTTTCTCATGTATATGTGCTGGCTTCTATTAACAATTTTGCTACATTTAGAGATTTTACTGTATGTATGCATGTGTGCACTTTAGTTCTTCAACTTCAAAGAAGCTAAAAGTTATCTTTTTAACTAATATTCCCATATCTCAACAATATATAAAGGTATAATGTTTTCTAGGCCTGTATCATGTGTTTGTCACTGTGTATGACAGAAACAAATAAGCTAAGTCCAAACCATTTGCTAATGAATGAAAAGAAAGAAAGCAGAAACCCTGGATATTGTTCTCACCTTGGTCTAAAAGTCAATTTGGGGAGACATTGATTGGGTCCATCACATACCCTTTATAGATGAAGAAACTAAGATCCGAAGAGGTCATTTGACTTGCTCAATGCCATAGAAAAGGCTGCAGAACAC
>NW_006798666.1:38400-46877 GCF_000442215.2 Lipotes vexillifer | reverse complement strand
CACTCTTTCACTCAGGAACTTTGTATAACAGAAAAAAAAAATGGAAATCTTGCAATATTCTGCTGAAAGAATTTAAAAAAAACATGCACACAAATATTTCTTCATTAGCTTGTATCCCTTGCATCGCTGTTGTGCTTAGGACAGTAACTGCCATGCATCACGGAGTTAGCAAATATTTACTGAAAACATAAAGAAAAATTTAAAAATAAGTACAGAAGCATTGGGTCCTTTAGTGAACACTTACCAATGAATCTTGAAAACCTCACTGCATGGTTGTTGTTAATATTGAAGAACTTGAATTACCAGGAAAAGATCTAGTTTTAGTCAGTATTTTTTTTTAATTGGAGTATAATTGCTTTATAATGTTGTGTTAGTTTCTGCTGTACAATGAAGTGAATCAGCTATATGTATATATATATCCCCTCCCTCTTGAACCTCCTTCCCACCCCCGACCCCATCCCACCCATCCAGGTCATCACAGAGCATTGAACTGAGCTCCCTGTGCTATACAGCAGGTTCCCACTAGCTATCCATTTTACACATAGTAGTGTATTTACGTCAAACCTAATCTCCCAATTCATCCCACCCTCCTCGCCAACCCCCATGCCCACACGTCCATTCTCTACATCTGCATCTCTATTCCTGCTCTGCAAATTGATTCATCCATACTATTTTTCTAGATTCCACATATATGCATTAATATACAATATTTGTTTTTCTCTTTCTGACTTACTTCACTCTGTATGACAGACTCTAGGTCCATCCACATCTCTACAAATGACCCAATTTTGTGCCTCTTTATGGCTGAGTAATATTCCATTGTATATATGTGCCACATCTTCTTTATCCATTCATCTGTCAATGGACATTTCGGTTGTTTCCATGTCCTGACTATTGTACATAGTGCTGCAATGAACATTGGGGTATATGTGTCTTTTTGAATTATACTGTTCTCAGGGTATATGCCCAATAGTGGGATTGCTGGGTCATATGGTAATTCTATTTTTAGTTTTTTAAGGAACCTCCATACTGTTCTCCATAGTGGCTGTATCAATTTACATTCCCACCAACAGTGCAAGAGTGTTCCCTTTTCTCCACACCCTCTCCAGCATTTATTGTTTGTAGATAGATATTGTGGTGATGGCCATTCTGACTGGTGTGAAGTGATACCTCATTATAGTTTTGACTTGCATTTCTCTAATAATTAGTGATGTTGAGCATCTTCTTTTGTTTTTTTCTTTTTTTTTCTTTTTTTTTTTTTGTGGTACGCGGGCCTCTCACTGTTGTGGCCTCTCCTGTTGCGGAGCACAGGCTTCAGACGTGCAGGCTCAGCGGCCATGGCTATGGCTCATGGGCCCAGCCTCTCCGCGGCATGTGGGATCCTCCCGGACCGGGGCACGAACCCATGTCCCCTGCATCGGCAGGCGGACTCTCAACCACTGTGCCACCAGGGAAGCCCTGTTGAGCATCTTTTCATGTGCTTCTTGGCCATCTGTATATCTTCTTTGGAGAAGTGTCTATTTAGGTCTTCCACCCATTTTTTGATTGGGTTGTTTGTTTCTTTAATATTGAGTTGCATGAGCTGCTTCTACGTTTTGGATATTAATCCTTTGTCAGTTGCTTCATTTGCAAACATTTTCTCCCATACTGAGGGTTGTCTTTTCATCTTGCTTATGGTTTCCTTTGCTATGCAAAAGCTTTCAAGTTTCATTAGGTCCCATTTGCTTATTTTTGTTTTTATTTCCATTTCTCTAGGAGGTGGTTCAAAAAGGATCTTGCTGTGATTTATGTCATAGAGTGTTCTGCCTGTGTTTTCCTCTAAGAGTTTGATGGTGTCTGGCCTTACATTTATGCCTTCAATCCATTTTGAGTTTATTTTTGTGTATGGTGTTAGGGAGTGTTCTAATTTCATTCTTTTACAGATAGCTGTCCAGTTTTCACAGCACCACTTATTGAAGAGGCTGTCTTTTCTCCATTGTATACTCTTGCCTCCTTTGTCATAGATTAGATGACCATAGGGGCATGGGTTTATCTCTGGGTTTTCAAACCTGTACCATTAATCTATATTTCTGTTTTTGTGCCAGTACCATACTGTCTTGATTACTGTAGCTTTGTAGTATAGTCTGAAGTTGGGGAGCCTGATTCCTCTAGCTCCATTTATCTTTCTCAAATTGCTTTGGCTATTCAGGGTCTTTTGTGTTTCCATACAAATTTTTTGTTCTAATTCTGTGAAAAATGCCAGTGGTAGTTTGATAGGGATTGCATTGAATCTGTAGATTGCTTTGGGTAGTAGAGTCACTTTCACAATATTGATTCTTCAAATCCAAGAACATGGTATATCTCTCCATCCATTTGTGTAATCTTTGATTTCTTTCATCAGGGTCTTATAATTTTCTGAGTACAGGTCCTTTGCTTCATTATGTAGGTTTATTCCTAGGTATTTTATTCTTTTTGTTGCAATGGTAAATGGGATTATTTCCTCAATTTCTCTTTCTGACCTTTCGTTGTTAGTGTGTAGGAATGCAAGAGATTTCTGTCCATTAATTTTGTATCCTACAACTTTTACTAAATTCATTGATTTGCTCTAGTAGTTTTCTGGTGACATCTTTAGGATTTTCTATGTATAGTATCATGTCATCTGCAAACAGTGACAGTGTTCCTTCTTCTTTGCCAATTTAGATTTCTTTTATTTCTTTTTCTTCTCTGCTTGTCATGGCTAGGACTTCCAAAACTATGTTTGAATAATAGTGGTGAGAGTGGACAGCCTTGTCTTGTTCCTGAGCTTAGAGGAAATGGTTTCAATTTTTCACCATTGAGAATAATGTTTGCTGTGGTCTGTCATATATGGCCTTTATTATGTTGAGATAGGTTCCCTCCATGCCCACTTTCTGGAGAGTTTTTATTATAAATGGCTGCTGCATTTTGTCAAAAGCTTTTTCTGTATCTATTGAGATGATCATATGGTTTTTATTCTTTAATTTGTGAATATGGTGTATAACACTGATTGATTTGCATATATTGAAGAATCCTTGCCTCCCTGGGATAAATCCCATTTGATCATGATGTACGATCCTTTTAATGTGTTGCTCAATTCTGTTTGCTAGTATTTTGTTGAGGATTTTTGTGTCTATGTTCATCAGTGATATTGGTCTGTAGTTTTCATTTTTTGTGTTATCTTTGCCTGGTTTTGGTATCAGGGTAATGGTAGCCTTGTAGAATGAGTTTGGGAGTATTCCTCCCTCTGCAATTTTTCAGAATAGGTGTTAGCTCTTTTCTAAATGTTTGACAGAATTTGCTTGTGAAGCCATCTGGTCCTGGACTTTTGTTTGTTGGAAGATTTTTAATTACAGTTTCAATTTCATTACTTCTGATTGTTCTGTTTATATTTTCTAATTCTTCCTGGTTCAGGCTTGGAAAGTTGTACCTTTCTAAGAATTTGTCCATTTCTTCCACGTTGTCCATTTTATTGGCATATAGCTGCTTGTAGTAGTCTCTTATGATCCTTTGTATTTGTGTGGTGTCAGTTGTAATTTCTCCTTTTTCATTTCTAATTGTATTGATTTGAGTCCTCTCCTTTTTTATCTTGATGAATCTGGCTAAAGTTTTGTCAATTTTGTTTATCTTCTCAAAGGGCCAACTTTTAGTTTTATTGATCTTTGTTATTGCTTTCTTTGTTTCTATTTCATTTATTTCTGCTCCTTCTACTAACTTTGGGGTTTTTTTGTTGTTACTGCTGTTCTTCTCCCTCTAGTTGCTTTAGGTGTAAGGTTAGATTGTTTATTTGAGATTTTTCTTGTTTCTTGAGGTGCGATTGAATTGCTCAAACTTCCCTCTTAGAACTGCTTTTGCTGCATCCCATAGGTTTTGGGTCATCGTGTTTTTGTTGTCATTTGTTTCTATGTATTTTTAAATTTCTTCTTTGATTTCTTCAGTGACCTCTTGCTTATTTAGTAGCATATTGTTTAGCCTCCATGTATTTGTGTGTTTTCCAGTTTTTTCCTGTATTTGATTTCTAATCTCATAGTGTTGTGGTCAGAAAAGATGCCTTGATGCAATTTCAATTTTCTTAAATTTTCCGAGGCTTGATTTGTGACCTGAGATGCAGTATCTTTTTTTTTTTTTAAATAGAGGAGACTTTATAGTATATTTTGGAAATATTTTCATTTGAAAATGCTTAAAAACTTTATTTACTTAAATGTGTAAGAAAATTATCTTGGAAGCCCATTACATTGTACATCTCTGCAATGAAGCCAGAACAATGAAAAATTATGATAAATATGTTAAATAATATAAACAATAATTTAAGTAATTATTATGATAATGCAAACACTGAAAGTTGCTATTGACAACTGGCATTCTACATACCACAATGGGGTTGGAAAATATTGTTTTGCTAATTCATTTTGTTTTTTTCATTTGTTTGTTTTTGTTCCAATATACTACTGCACTTTATTTTTATTCAGTGACAGGAATGTCTACCTAGATAAGCATCATTTATTTTTAAAAAAAGGAAGAAAGAAAGAGAGAAGAAAAACTAAAAGCATGAAAGTAAAAAGGGTTTTTTTTAAAAAAATATATGACCATAAGCACAAAATAAGCTAAAAAAAAAAAAAAAAAAAAAAGCAAGCTCTGTGCTGATGATTCCAGAAGTGTTTGAAAGCATGGGTCCTGGAGGGAGGCTGCCTAGTTATATGTCCTGAAACTGACTTCCTGGTTGCATGATGTTGACAAATGACAAGACCTCTCCATACTTGACTTTCCTTTTCCCTAAAATGGGTAATAACAATCCCCAACTGTTAAGACAGATGTGAGGTTTAAATAAAGTGATTAAAATACTGTGAAGATTAAATGTGTTTAAACAGAGCTTTAACAAGGCCTAATAAATAATAAACAGTGCATGTTGTCAGTATTACTATTATATAAATCTTTAGACTCAAAGGAAGCATTACTACTATCACCATTTTGAGATAAAAGATTTAAAAAAAAAAGTGTCACAAAGCAAAGATAGTGATTTTGCTTCTTGTCCTCCTAACCCTTATATAATTCAGCCTGCCAGACACTGGAGAGAACAGAGGAGTTAACCCAGAGCTTGATAAAAGCAAAATGCATACTTTATCCCTGATAAGTATTTGACAGATGTGATTGTGGATCTGACCAAATCCCTCTATATTTGGTACAATTTCTTTACTCCAATTATTATAGGATGACAGTGACATAACTTGAGTATAGATGTGTTAAAAATAAAGCTGATGGGGCTTCCCTGGTGGCGCAGTGCTTGAGAGTCCGCCTGCCGTTGCAGGAGACGCGGGTTCGTGCCCCGTTTCGGGAGGATCCCACATGGCGCGGAGCGGCTGGGCCCGTGAGCCATGGCCGCTGAGCCTGCGCGTCCGGAGCCTGTGCTCCGCAAATGGGAGAGGCCACAACAGTGAGAGGCCCGCATAACGCAAGAAAAAAATAAAATAAAATAAATAAAGCTGATGGTCTCCAAGTAGGATGAACCTCCTCTTGAGAAAAACCTTTATATGAAGACTGGACCACTATCTGGAATGCCTTAAGGAAGAGATATGTTGGGATGTCCTGAAAGATCCCTGGCAATTCTAAAATGTTCCAAAAATCCATTCAACTTGGGTTACATATAATCTCTGATTTAAAAAAAAAAAGCAAATTAAATTAACACCATAAACAATATCACAAAAGATTCCCCAGCTTTTAAAAGAGACAACTCTTTTTAAAACTACAAACACATTAGCTGTAAGAAAATATACAGGGAATTCCCTGGCAGTCCAGTTTTTAGGACTCTGCACTTTCACTGTTGAGGGCCTGGGTTCAATCCCTGGTCTGGGAACTAAGATCCTACAAGCTGTGCAGCCAAAAAATATATATGTATACACAACTGCTTACAAGTTCATCTTATCTATTCCCTAAAGTATTTCTAATCTATGGTTGTGAAGAGTTAGCTAATAGGTCCTACACTGAGAACATAAAAATACAATAAACAAGAACTAACTGTAGAGCTTTATGAAGACTTCTCAGACATTTTACAAATCCAGATGCCTTCTCCCTAAATTGAACTGAGTAAGATATTGCTGAAGAATCAAATCATTTTGATGGTGCATCTACTCAACAGACAGTTGTCTCTCTTCAGAAAATCACTTAATGATGTTTGGACTATTTCCACCTGTCAGCCCTGCCCCATGTGAGAGCTAACTATTTCTCTTTGTCAGAGCTGAAAAATGCCAATATTTAAGGTCTATCATCCTGAAGTGGCTAAGTCCACACTGAGAGAGTTTTACCATCTGCTGGCTCTCTTCCTTCCCTGATCACTGTGCTTAGGAAAAGAAAACATGTGTACATGTGTATGTTTTCCAAAGCAAATGAGAATGAACTTTCAAATTAAATGCCCTTCAGAAACAAATTTACCCACTTGAGCTTTGCTCACTGGCTGAGGCAACTGAAAACCAAAACAGGATGTTTTTCTGAAAGGAGTGGCTGGCTTACCTTACTTTCTCATTATAAAGAGCAACCACCCACATGTGTGTTACTGTTTTGCTCCAGAGGAAGGAGGGGATTGGGGGACATATGTATACATATAGCTGATTCACTTTGTTATACAGCAGAAACTAACATACCAATGTAAAGCAATTCTACGCCGATAAAGATGTAAAAAAAAAAAAAAAAAAAAAAATCAATGTAGGTCACTTAAATCTCGAAAATTAAAAGTCCTTCAAAAACCCTAACGTTTTTCAGGGATTTCTGACAACTGTTTGGTCCAATTTCTAATGTTTTTTCATGTCCTTCACAAGTGCCTCCACCCCCAAAATTGGTTGTATTCTTTTGTCATCTTCTTAAGAATGAAGTTAGTGTTTCCCTTTAGTTCCAACAGTCATTCCAGAAATCTGTAACAAAAAATATCTACTGAACCTGTACAGTCTTCTCTGAGGTGGATGCTTTTATCTTCACTTTGCACAGTAAAAAAAAAAGGTAGCAAGCGTTGTTGGTTGGCTCCAAAACAAAGAAATTCAGGGAACCACATTTTCCTAGCAGCTCTGAAAAAAATGCTGAAAAACTCAGAAGAAAAAGGCCTTAAGATTTAGAATCTAGTTATAAAGCAGGATTCAGGATATAATCTGAGGTAGAAAAATAGATGAATGTCTCATTCTTTCTAATTTTTATTTATAAGAATATTTTTTATTATTATAAAAGTATTCCAGCTATTGTAAGACTTAGGAGAGGGCCTTCAGGCTATGGCATGAAGAGGGTGGCAAACAAACCTGCTAGAGCTTTGGCTAAGAAGAGCAGAAGTCTGAATCCTTCTTGCCTGAGACACTGCCATCACCCCTCCCCCTCCCTCACCTCTCACTCCACTCCCACCCTCCCCATGCCCGGCTCCTGATCCAGCTCAGCTCAGTCTGCAAAACTGGTAGTTTTACCAGAGAGAGTCTGTCCATGGACACCAGCAGAAGGATTCAGGAGGGGATAGGCAAGGGATTGGGGTGGGAGTGTGAGTGGGGGGCAAGAGGGTGAATCCCACAGCAAACAAAAAGGGAAAACGCATAGCTTTGCCAGCCTAAAGGTGAAATCTAGTTAGGGATCAATACTGGATCAGCCAAAAGTTTAATCAGAGATCAGTTCGTGTATGTGAGAGAGCCATAGATGTACTAGACAAGACTTGGCTGACCAGAAAACTATGTACGTATGCAGAGAAAGCCAGAGTAGCCCTGCAGAAAGAAAAAGCCAAAGCAGACTTCAGAACTTGCTGAACGTTGAATGTGCTCTTCAACCACACACACAGTTATATTAGTAGAGGGTAGTAGCCTTATGGAATTGAAGCATTTGAGCACAAGCTTAACCCAAAACACTAGGCTATGCAGACACAAGGGTGAGCCTTAGGAAGCCAAGCTAAAAAGAAAAATAAGAATAAAAAACTGACCAGACACATCAACAGTCATATACCAGAGGGGACACAAATTCTGCAACAAGAAAAATTCAGAGACAAAGGTCAGGATCAATAGTTACTATATTATTTTAAATGTTCAGTTTTCAACAAACATATTTTTAAAAAACTTATAAGGTAATGGGAAAGTGTGACTCAGAAATAAAAGCAGTCAATAGACATTGACTTAGCGGGCCCAGATGTTGAATTTAGCAGATAAAGACTTCAACACAATTATTATAAATATGTTCAAATAATTAAAAGAAACTATGTTCAAAGAATGAAAGGAAAAAGTGATAACAATTATTCAACAGATAGGGTATCTCAGTAGATAAATAAAGGCTTTAAAAATGGAATTGCAGCATCCATTATTATTATTTTAAAACTTAAAATGCCATTGATAGTCTATTTATTTTATTTTCTTGCTTATCATATTTTTGTGAACATAAAATAGTATTTACAAAAGGTCCCCTGAAACCTATTAACCTATTTTCCAAATAATTGGCTTGAATCAAACCCATTTTTTTTTTTTTTTTTTTTTTTT
>NW_006798666.1:32428-38351 GCF_000442215.2 Lipotes vexillifer | reverse complement strand
CTTTTTTTTTTTTTTTTTTTTTTTTTTGCCATGAAGACTTACAGAGCATATAATCCTTGTGGTTGAGGTGGGAAGGCAAGATTCCAAAATTTCATTTGAAAATTTAATCACTTTTCCAAAGAAGCAATTTCAGGCTAACAAAAACTCTCAATTCATGATGTCACTAATATTGTATTAATAGTACATGCTATCAAAGACAGAAATACATTCTGAAAACCACCCCAGTACACTAAGGAGACATCATCTACTACAGTCCCTTACTTTCTCATTATAAAATAAAATGGAAGTAGGTACCCACTCCTTCACTTTATAAATGATGCCAAGGTCCAGAAAGTTAAAAAAAAAAAAAGTGTTCAAGTTCACAAAAAGAATAGAAAAATCAAAACTAGAAGTTAGATTTCCTGATTTCTAATCTAGTGCTTCTAAGGTTATTCTTGAAGTTCAGGATTTAAAATCTTTGGGATGCAGTAAATATATTTAAGTGATTTAAGAATAGTTTTAGATTACCAAGAACCCAGTTAGATTATGATTAATATTATGATAAGCGTACAGGTCTCAAGGTTTATTCGCTAACGTTTATTAAGCCAGGCATTATTCTGTAACATTTTATGTGTATTATCACACTTAATATTTTCATGAGGTACTTATCTCATTTACAAATGAGAAAACTAAAGCTCAGAGGTGTTAAATAATTTATACAATGGTAGAAATAGAAGAACTGAGTTTACAATAATAATCACAACTAATTATTTTGGGCATTTACTATGTGTTGGGCATTCTTCTAAGCACTTTATACATAGGAACACATTTAATTCCCATAATAAACCTGTAAGGTAGTTACTCTCAGTTTCTCCATTTTACAGATGAGAAAATGAATACACAGAGAGCTTGAGTAATTTTCTCAAGGTTATACAGGTAATAAGGAATGATAGCAGGATTTGAACCCGTGCAGAATTTCAACCTAGCCAATATGGACTTGTGCTACATAGTCACTCTCTTACCTACTATCCTCATATTACTATTTGAAAGCCAGATTTTTAAATCACTACATTGAAAGGCCTATCATACCTCGATATTTTTCTCGTAGTTGTTGGCTCTCTCATGGACCCTAAAAAGCAGTCTATGAATTAAATAGTTTAGGATAAAATTAACATGTTCCAACCTTGGTTGCAATGATGAAAGATATTCTTGCTCTGAATTCCTCTAGCATCAGTGTCTGTTGTAATCAGTGTCTTTTAAAACAGTTATTACTGACTTGTTTACATAGACAAGTCTGGGATTCATTTCCATCTCTAATATGTCATGGTGCTGTGTTTAACATATATTTTTTTAGCTAAATTATTGAAGCACTAATTTTCAGTAGTTATATTAAAACAGAGAAGAAAATATTTTCATGGCTGATTTGATTATTTACAAATAGACATTAAGCACAAGAAAAATGCAATTGTATTGTAAGGAAAAACTCTATATTTTCTATGGAGATAATAGCAAGACTGAAGTGTATTTGAATAAGATTTTTAAAGTTAAAATATGAAAGGAAACACGAGTCAGGGCAATATGAGTAATTTTGCTTATGATATTTCAGGTTAACTAACACCCTTACCTCCAAAATTATTTTGGAGAATTAACAAAAACAACAACTGATATACAAAAGATGAATGACTTTTTGGCAATTAATTTAATTCTGAGGCAAGGGAATAGTTTTCAAATAGACTTAAGATACTATTTCTTACTAGTTTTGTGGATCTCAATCAATTACAACATATGTCAAACGGTCTTTTAAAGTATGCCATTCTTTTCTATTATAACCTTTCCATTCTAGTCTGTCAATATTTGTCCTAAGAGTCCATATGTTTCCTACTCCACAGTTTTTCAATCCAAGAATTCTTCTCTTTTAATTTTTTATTTATATTCTTACTCCTTTGTGTTTCTTTCCTTTGAAATTGCATCTTCCCCCCCCTTCAATCTCCCTTCTTACCCAAAATACTGCATCCTTCTTTATAAGATTTTTATCACCCCTTAGTCATTTAAAGTTTTCAGATAGCAACTAACATTGTCTACGGTGTTAATTTAAAAAAATGTTTGCACGTACATTATCTCATTCATTCTCACAACAACACTGTGAGGTATGTATTATTATTCCCAGTCAATAATAAGGAAAAAGATACTCTTTAAAGTTAATTGAACTGCCCAGAATCATTATGCTGAAGGTAATAGAAGTAGATTTTTAACCCAGATATATTAACTCCAAGCCACATTCTTTACTACACCAAGATGGCAGAGAAGAGGAGCTGATTATTTACTTGATTAAATATTAATCTACATGTTTAATGACAATCTGCTATATGCTCTGGACTTTAAACACAGTGAGAGAGCCAATTATTCAATCTAATAATTATTGAGAACTTACTAAACAAAGCTGTATATTGCACAGAGCTTGAAGCTGAAAGAGAAATTAAGAAATTAAAATCCATACTCCCTCTCTTATAGAGATCACACACTAAATGATAAAGTTGGCTATGCATGCATGAAAAGAAAATAAATGCCTGATATTAAGTGCAGAATGATGCCTTTAGATGATTAAATGCCACAGGAATTTCATGAGAAAAATAAAAGATCACTTTGAGTTAGAAGGTAGGAGAAAATGTAACGCACGAGGACGGATCTAGGTGGACCCTAAATGATGGTGCTTTGCAGAAAAGTGGACAGCACAGAGAAAACATTCTAAGAAATGGAATGGGCCAGGATACAGAAGAAAGTACAAAGGCATGTCAAGGAAGTCTTAAAGATCCATGAAGACATAAGTAATGGCTACTACTAGGATGGGGACATAAAAATAATACCAAGTGCTAAGTTATCAGAACAACTGTAGATCATATGGAAGATTGAAAATGTGAAACGCACCAACGACTCCAAGCATATACAATAGCTAGCCAAAATGCAGCAAAACTATTTTTAATAAAGCTGAACTTTTAAACAGAAAAGAGCAAATTTTAGGTGTCAGAAATGAAGAGAAATTTCAAATCTGTAGCAAGTTGGTAATTGCATTATATTTGAGGCTTGGGACCTGGGATGGTTAGTAAAATCTTATAAAGATCTAGGTCACAATCATTGTGCAGGGCAGGGAGTTGGAACAGGTCTTCAGAATAACACTGAGAAGCAGAGAGCTGCTGTGCCATTAACAGGAACCAGAAATACTGCATCACCGACACAGGAATTTAGCCCAGAACTGAGTACTCCCCTCCCCACAACAGTAAGCTATGAGCAGGGATAGTGTCCCCCAGGATAAATCAGATCCCCAAATCTGAGTGACACACAGATGTGTAGCCCAAATACATACCATATATATGATACAGAAACAAGAGACTGAGAATATAACATAAAAACTGGTCCTGAGCTACTAAAACCCTTCCTGTCTGGGATAGGAAAGAGTTTGTTATAATTGAGAACAAGCAAGAAGGTAAAGGATGGAACAGAATCCATAAAACAAGAACAGGATATCATTAAAAAAAAAAAAACAAAAAAAAACCTTGACTGGGAAAAAATATGAAATGTCCAGGATTTAAGAAAGATGTGTTCCCTTATCTAGAAAAGGTACACAGGGAATTCCCTGGTCAGGACTCCTCTCTATCACTGCCGACGGCCTGGGTTCAATCCCTTCAATCCCTGGTGGGGGGAACTAAGATCCCACAAGCCATGTGGTGCGGCAAAAAAAAAAAAAAAAAAAGGGCACACAAAATCCAGTAGGGTAATATAAAGAAATTCACTCATAGATATATCAAGCCCGGAAAATACTTTGCCATTGTCTCTCTGTTCATTCTCAGTCTTCTCAGCTTCTGTAAATTTTATTAGCAATACACAGGAGCTAATCCTATATGGAATGTGTTTTCAGTTTTCCTTCATAAACTGTATTCTGGGTGATAGCCTCAGTTTTATCTTCAAACTGACTATCTGTTCAGATGTACTTAAGTTGATCCTTTAACTAAACTATTTAGTATGTATTTTACAATTCAATTACTATATATATATATATATGTATATACACACATACATATATATTTCCCATTCAAGAATAGGGTTAAAAAAAGACATTGTAAGGTATAAAAGACTTTAAAATTTTACTGGTAAAGACCCTTGCTGAAATAACTAGTAAAGGATGTACTTCAACAAAAAGAAAAAAAAAAAGAAATTAAACCCCCCAGAAAGGGCATAACAAGAAACAATAATGAACAACAGAATTAGTCAAATAAAAAGATAAATGGGACTGGGTGAGGGCATCACCAGAACCAAGAAGTGCTGTGAGGTACTGTAAATATTTGTTGTTAAATTAAACAAAATAAGTATTGAATTACATAAATAACTATATTTTTAGGATTTAAAAGCAAGGTGCAATAACGATAACACAATGGAAAAGATGGCAGGTTTGGTGGGAGATTAAAGCACTCAGGTTCTTATACTTGTTAAGGGACTGATCACCTTTAGACTTTTCTGAAAAATAGTAAAGTTGTGTGCATTTAGATATTTTAAATATTTTGGGAAGGCCATTAAAATGAATGTAATAGTATATATAACTTTGAAACCAGAAGAAGAAATGAAGAAAACTCCATTAATCCAACACACTCAGAGAAAGAAAAAACAGTCAATAAATAGATTAAAATAAAATGATCAAAGTAAGTCTAAATATATCAATACTTATAAAAATAGAAGATGGGTGTGTGGGCAAGGAGGAGCATTTGAGGAAGATTTCCTTGGGAAAGTAGTGCTGAGATTCCCAATTCCTCCTTCCTAAGAGTGTGTGTGTGTGTGTAGTAGGAGGGTGGTGAAATGATGAATGACTACCCCCTTCCATCTAGAAGGGTTTGGCTTCAACAGAACACCAAGAGTGCTTCTTTTCCCAGGGACTGAGGCATGACTCCTCCTTGAGACATTGGCAAGTTGCAATTAAGACTAACAGTGGGGCTTCCCTAGTGGCGCAGTGGTTGGGAGTCCGCCTGCCAATGCAGGGGATGCGGGTTCGTGCCCCGGTCTGGGAGGATCCCACGTGCCGCGGAGCGGCTGGGCCCGTGGGCCATGGCTGCTGGGCCTGCGCGTCCGGAGCCTGTGCTCCACAATGGGAGAGGCCACAGCAGTGAGAGGCCCACGTACCGCAAAAAAAAAAAACAAAAAAAACAGACTAACAGTGGTCCTGGAGGCAGGAATGTGCTGCTGCCCCAGGACTGGACCACCCTCCCAAGGGTCTGTATAGGTCTAGGTTTTATGGCTATTTCTCTTGGACCAGTTATGGACCACATGGACAGAGAGCAGGGCTAGGGCCATTTTAAATACTACCCTAGAAAACTGCCTTGAGAGAGGAAGAATGAGGGGGATCAGTAGCATGAGCTGTGTGGTGCAGACCACCTGCAAAGTAAAGGCTGTAGGAGGACCCCTAAATGTGGGGAACAGAATGCTCTGCCTGATGCTTGACAGTTACAGGTGAAAGATCCAGAATCTCATATCCCACAAGAGTATCAGCTTTAACCATCTGCCAGATGCAGAGAGCATAAAGCCACCCAACTAAGAAGGAACTGCCCTATCTCATCCTTCCTTCCTTCCTTCCTTGCTTCCTCACTGACAGCCCCCACGAAATGCTGGCAGACCAAGCAAGCAGCTATCAAAGAAAAAGTGGGTATCTTTTAATCAAAAAAAAATGTTTTTATTAGCATAAATACTGGGGAAAAACAGACTTTTGAATAAAAAGCATCAATGGGGATTAAGGATATAACATAATGATAAGTGGAACAAACCACTAAGAAGATATATTCATCGTGTATTTTATGCACCTAACAATGTGATATTGAAATACTTCAAATAAAATTAACAGCATTATGGGCTTCCCTGGTGGCACAGTGGTTGAGAGTCCGCCTGCCGATGCAGGGGACATGGG
>NW_006798666.1:23534-32319 GCF_000442215.2 Lipotes vexillifer | reverse complement strand
GTACCGCAAAAAAAAAAAAAAAAAAAGAATTAATAGCATTACAAGGACAATTTGAAAAAGAGTCTCACTAAATCTTTCTTAAAAAGTGATACATCAAAAAGCATAAAATAAGTACAAAAAAGAATTGAATAATATATTCATCTATCAAATAGTTGTATGAGGGAATTTTGTGTCTTAAAAAATAAAGACTACATATTATTTTCAAGAATTGAATATTTATTTAAATTGCTGAAATGCCAGCATAAGAAGCAAGTTTTAGCAAAATCCAGAGATAATATAATGTAGATCATATATTAATCTATGAAAGATAGCAAAAGAAAATTTTTTACTATATTACTCTTAAAAAATTCTAATTGAGTTATGGATTAAAATGTATTTATGTTTTAAATATCTAGAGATATAAAATACTGGAAATGGTACAGATTAAAACTCATCTAAATTATTATTTAAAAGGAAATTTATAGCCTTCAATAAATACATTAGGGGAAAATGGAAAAATAATGAACCAACATTAAATTCAAAAAGCTATAAAGGAAAACTGAGTAAATTCAATGAAAACAGTAAGAAAATAACAGAATTGAAATTAGTGAAGTAGAAAGTAAAGTAACATTAGAGATCATTTTTTTATGCTTAACCTTTGAAATGATTAATAAAATATATTTCTGGAAAAATTGACTAGAGGAAAAAAGGATAAGAGCAAATAAATATTACAAAGGAAAAAGAACATAACTACAGATAAGACCATAATTTAAAAATATAAGGAAGTTCTACAAGCAATGTTATGCCAATAATTTTGAATTCTTAGATGAAAAAATAGGAAAGGCTATTCAATTTATTTTTAAGACTAGAACAAACTCAATATTCAGAGCAGAATTAAATGTCAGTCTTCCTTAAGCACAAAAATCCTAAATAAAATATTACCAAAATATTACCAAATCAAATTCAGAAATGTCAGTAAAAAAACATCATGACCAAGTGGGTTTTCCAAATAATGCAAGGATGATTCTGCTGGGGTTTAGGGAAGGCCTAACCCCAGAGATGTACCACTCTGGCATGCAGATTATTTCAAGCTGAAAACAAGCAAGACCCAAAAGACTCGGGAAGAACCTTTGAACTTCCCCCTAACTGCTTAAAACAAACCTTAAGATAGAAGGCCTGTTCCAGGAAGGAGCTATCACCATAGATAACTGTCGTAAAGTATGAACTAGGTGTGGTAGATAGGAAGGAACCTAGCAAGGTCCCTTTGATCAAAGTTCTCTCTGTGTCCCATTGTCTCTAGATGGCCCAGCAAACATTCACTTAACAAACATTAATTCTTTCAGTCTTCCTGTAAATTATTTTACTTCCTTTTGAAGTTCCAGACCACTACCTCCTTATCCTTAGTCCCAAATGACGTAGATACCTCATCTTGCCTTACTATCTTTGGAATTCAAACTTACATGAATTCCCCATACGTATGTAATAAATTTGATATTCTCCTGTTAATCTGTCTTACGTCATTTTAATTATTTGACCAGCCATAAGAACTAAGAGAAGGGGGGGAGGGGTGGATATTCCCCTCCCCCACAAGTCTAAATGAGAAAATCCGTTATTCTAAGATCTTCATTGAATGGTTTAAGATGGAAAAATTCTATGACCTTGTAAATGTTTGCCATATAGCATTCAATAAAATTACTCATTTGTGAGTAAAAAACAAAAAACAGTCTTAATAAACTAAGAACAGAAACACTTAGAGTAAACATTGCATTTAATAGTCAAACTTTAGAAGCATTCCCAGTAAAGTCAGGAGGGATTCTTTGAGGTACTAATTAGACCAAAAAAAAAAAAAAAGTTAAGAAAACTGGCCTTAATGATGAAATAAAGGGGCATTTCCTTTTCTCAATAGCTCTGTGAATGGGCAGCCCACAAATTCCACACACAGGCTTTCTATTGATGGCAATGGGATTAGTGTGAGGTTTAAGTACAAAACAAGCAATTAAGATCCACCCTTTGTTTAAAAGATTTCCTATGCAAGATGTTAAACAGAGGCAGGAGCTCTGTCATCCTTTTGGAGAGACAAGGCCTCACATTTAAAACCTTATGAACTCTTCGGGTGATCAAACTTGGTGCACTAATAAGTCAGGCGGAGTAACATAAGTCCTAAACATAAAAGTTTTTCAATTTTAAAAGCTTTCTTATGGTCATTAAACGTTTCAGACAAATACTCATTATGAACTAATTGGTAGCAAATGTTCATTTGAAAATTTAAGCTGGTTTTGAGTTATAGTGGTTTGGTTTGGAGACTTGAAAACTAAAATAAGGAGAAAAAAATTGTGTGAGCATCTTTCCACACTTCAAAATTTCAATCAGCGAAACCTATTGTTATTTAGATGCCAACTCTGAATAAAATGAGGCTTCTAATCCCAGAGTTAGGGAAGCTTCTCTAAATTCTTTATATTGTGAAGATAATTTCCTCTGCTGTGTCCCCTCCTTTTTCCCACTGTCATTCTCAAGACCTGTTGAGACACGTTTGTGAAATTCTCCTTAAATTTTGAAATCATGAGGATTGGAAACAGGCATTTTCTGTAGAGATGCCTACCCATTCTTAGGATTCCTTTACCTTCTCCTGTTGTTCTATAGAAACAAAATTTCTGGGGCATCATGGTATGAACTAATCTAAGTATCTCAGTAACTCCACAAATAGTTTATTAGCATATTACTAAATCCCACTATAGCTTCTTTATCTCACTTATTTTATAAATAAATATTTCATCTATTTCTCCAATGAGTCTACTTTAAAGAGTAGCTGCTTTCATTGTGACCACAAAAGGTCATAAATGTTTATGCAGGAAGGTTACAGAACATTAAGAAACTACCAGCATATATAAACTATCTGATTTTCTTTTTGTAATTACCTTTCCATGGTACTGGTCTGTGTTGAATTTAACTGCTATTGTATTATCAATTTTTCTTTTTTATTTTCCTCTGGGATATTTTTCCTTTCCTCCTTGTTAGGCTAAATAGTTTGTCATCAACAAATTGTTTCCCCTTGCTACTCTTATTGTTAATATACTTGACCCAATTATCCCCACAGAAACACACTTATAACACCTTTCTATATTCAGAATTAGCTATCCATTCTCATTCTTCATTCCTTATTTCATATCAAGTATAAAATGCATAACTTGACCTCTATTTTTTGCTCCTGTGTACCAACCACCATTCAATTTCTCTTCTAAGGAAATTAAGTTAAAGTACCCTTTCTACAACACAATAGATTCTATTCACGAATATTCAGAAGTCACCATTATTTATCCTTCTTGGAAAATTCTAACACCTCATAGAATCATGAAAGTGAAAAAAATTCCTCTGAGGTCAGCTAGTCCATGTTCTTACCTGCGAGATTAAACTATCCCAGAGTGATTAATTCTTAAATGATTTTAAAATAAAACAAAGAAATAAACTAATTTTCAGATTCCAAGACTCTGGAAAGGTGTGGCAAAAGGAGTACCTACAGTTTTTGGTGTTAGGGTGCTGAAATTGAACATTGGATACTACAAACATGATTCTGCCATAATATGAAACCCTTCCAAGTTTCCTAAAAAAATGAGTGCTACTGGCGATGACAACATTTTCCTTCCATAAATAGCATTATCAGAAATAGTTGAAAGGCTAGGTTATTTTATTGAGTCAAGCAACCAACTCAGTTGATTTATATAAACCAATTATTCTATTTGTTTCACTTCATTTTCACATTTTCCATCTATTTTATTCCCATTTTTTTGCTCTCAGTGTCAGAGGTTGATTGGTTGTACCTCCTCTGACACTATCAATTAGTAAACATCACCATTTGTAAGTAAAATGGAGTTATATAGAGAGATTAAGTTCTAAAATCATCACACAAGGTAAAAATCTCAGAGGCAAATTTGCTGCAAACCTGTTATGAGATCACCACATTGAAGACTGTTCTGCTGTCTCTATAAATCCATCTCTTCTTGTTTTTCTCCCAATATTGAAAGAATTGGTAGTTTTGTTTTGTTTTAGCTGTTAAGTAGGTTACTTGTGGCTGAAGGCCAAAGGCCAAAGGAATTTAATAAAAATGAAAATAACTCATAACCCTGGAATTATATAGCATGACAAGGTTCTCAGTTTACAGAACCATATAAAACCCAAACTGATTGGGAGATCAGCAAAGTTATATATCTCCTGATGTTTATTCCTGGACGTTTATACATATTCTCATTGAGGGGGATGTCAGGCAGAATTGCCTACTGTATTTAACTAATAATTGTTATTATTATTATTGATAATAATGAGGGCATATAACTGAGTTCAAGTAGGTTAAATGCACATGTGTTGTATCTTCACCATACTTCACTGAAATTGCCCACATGCTAATCTCACCAGAGGATTATTTACAGTTGCTGGAACTCTGCTACAGTTAACATTACTACAAGTTTCCCTTTCTATTAACACTCTACTATTCTTTTCTGATTCTTCTGCTACCTCTATGGTACTTATACTGAGTCATTATGGGTTTCTTTTCCTGAAACCATGCTTAAATATTACTGTTTCTTTGATCCCTTTCTCTTACCTCCTCACAGTGTCAGTTACCATCTTGATTATCCTGATTTCCAGATGTATAATCTCTAACCTGAGCTTTTGACTCATATATCTTATTGTCCACTTAACACGTCCACCTGGATGTCCCATAGGCACCTTAAAACTAAGCTCATGATCTTTGCTCAAACCTTCTTCTACAACATTCCTTCACCTATTAATAATTCTACAGTTTGCTCAATTTCTAAATCCAGGAAACTCAATCATTCCAGCTTTCTTTTATGCTATCAAACCTTATATAAAATTAGTCTCTGCATTCTGTCAATGCTACCTCTTGAATATTTCTAAAACCTGTTCCACTCTCTGTGGTTACCACCTTAGTTCAAGCCAATATTGTTTCTTTCTTGGATTATGACAAGAGGTTCCTCACCGATCTCCCTGATACCTATCTTGTTCCCAAAATGCCAGCTGCAATAATGCCACCAGGATAATCTTTTGAAAATGTTTAATATAATATTATTGTTATGGTTTAAATTTTGTCTCCTCCAAAATCATATATTGACGTCCTAACCCCCAGTACTTCAGATTGAGAATTTATTTGGAAATACAGTCATTGCAGATGTAATTACTTAAGATGAGTCATACTGGAGTAGGGTGGGCCACTATGCATTATGACTGGTGTTCTTATAAGAAGGGGAAATTTGGACTTAGACGTATGTCCACGGGGAGAACATTATGTGAACTTGTAGCGGTCGGGGTGACATATCTACAGCCAAGGAATGTCAAAAATTATTAGCAAACCATCAGAAACTAGGGAAAGGCATGGAATAGATTCTCCCTCATAGCTGTCAGAAGGAACCAGCCCTGCCAACACCTTGATCTCAGATTTCTAGCCCCCAGAACTGTAAGACAATAAATTCCCATTGCTTAATCCACCACCCAGTTTGTAGTACTTTGATAGAGCAGCTCTAACAAACTAATACAACAATCATATGATATTTCTACACTCTACAACAATCATATAATATTTCTACACTCTAGATCTTTACCCATTGTCTATGGTATCAAATACAAAGAGCATAATATATAAGACCTAACGTGCTTTTGGCTATTTACTCCTTCACTTTTGTTTCTCACTGCTTTCCTGTTTACTACAAATCATTTCTCTCATTGTGACATGCTAATATATTTTTGTGTTTGGTGGCCTTCTGCCTGATGCTTTTCCACCATCATTCACTGGGTAATTTCAACCTATCCATTATGACATGTGTATGGCATTCTCTGTGAAATACTTCAAGGCAGAGTTAGATTTCCATCCTCTGTTCTCCTGCCACCTCCTTTTTTCGTGGTGCTTACCAGGACATTTTTCTACCTTCATTGAGTCTCCCTGCCCACCCACTCATCCCCTACAGATTGAATTCTTTAAGAGAAGAGATTTTGACATATTCATCTGGCACAGTGGAAACTAAACAAATATTTTGAATAGAGAAATGAGTCCAGACATTCTTCAACCCTTTCTCTACACATTAAGCAACGCTTTCTCTTTCTCATCAGGGTGCCTAGATACTCCATGCATCCGTTTTTAGTTATTCTACTTTATAGTTAAAAGGTTAAAATTATTCTTATTATTTTGTTTTAGTCAGATAATTTTTTTAAGTTGATAATTATTTACAAGCTAGAGAAAGAACACATTATAAACATATTTTTAAAGTCCTATTGGCCAGGATTCATAATTTTTTTAACATTCAATGCAGAAAATCATTAGGCAGGGGAATAAAGTAAAATGGTTTTACCCTATCAAATGTCTTTCCAACTCAGACCTCTGGTTTAGATCCTAATACCAAACTGTACCTCACAGCAGTGGGCAATACTTGAAGTTTAAAATGAAATTCAATAATCACACAATGTTCTTGGCTAGAAGTGCATTGCTGTAGCAGCAATATCGTCAAATGGAAGGAGAAAGAGAGACAGATTATCCAATACAGCATTGCACTTAATACTTGTTTAGCAAATATTTGCTTTAGCAAATAGAAGTATAACAGCTAATAGACACAATTCTGGACATAGGTAATAATATTTTTTCCTTAGAAAGAAATTTAATATAATCATAATATAATAGGTATGCATTGTTACTCTAGGGAGCCAAAGTGTGCAATCACTGGCAGAAAGATGTGTTAAAATTTTGCTCACTATAGTGCTTCACACTATGTCCTGCCAAATGATTCATCGCTCAAAGCTGAGTTTGCCTTTTGTTATTTGATTAATGTAATTCCCATAGACGATGTCCTTTAAGAAATAAATTTTCAAAATAGTATTGTGGTTGGAGTTAGGATTCCTGGATTCTGGTCCCAACTCTGTCACCAACAAATTACATAAGCTATAACAAGCATATTGAACAATCTACACCCTGTCGGTTACACTCAGTACAATTTTTTCCAATCTCTGCCTAGATCTTCATTCTGCATTGATTAATGAGATTTTGGTTGAGACCTCTTGGCTTCCTAGGTTTTTATGTGATATGAAGAGTCTCATTTTGGTCACTAAGACTCATTTTTCTATTATAAAACCTAGTCTAGTCCACTTTAAATGTCAATTGTCATCTAGTCTCCAAATAAAAGTCTCTATCTGCCTTCCAAGTTCAGGCTTGAACCATACTGCAGAGGAGAGAAGTAAGATGATCTTTTGCTCTTTTACTCTTTCTAGATCTTTTGTTATATTTTTCTGACTCACTCCCCTGCCTCTAGCTATCCCATTTTTCACTGGTATTCTGGGGAAGAAAAAGAATATTGGAGGGAAAAGAACAAAAGTCTTATGTATATACCTTCTTGACAGGTAGCCACAGATGACTCCAATAGGTTGGCACCCAAATTCATGCTCTTCTGTGGGATACCCATATGGTTTCTTTAGAAGGCTGCATAGAACACATTCATACTAGTCTCCCACTGATGCCCCTTCTGGGTGACTATATTTGTCATATTTTGCTAGGTTGTGCAGTGGCAACAAACAGGCTCATAACTTAGTGGCTTACAATAACAAAAGCTTATAACTAATTTACATTACATGTCCTCTGTTTGCTAGCATCATCTTTTCTCCCAGCTTCTTTATTCTGGGACTCGGGGATTTGGAAAGAAGAAGCAGTCCTTATCTGCGACCTGCTGCTGCCATTACAGAAGAAACACAAGATGACCCTTAAGGTTTTAACTGAGAAGTACTACATGCCGCTTCTGCGGACATTCCTTTAGCAAAGCGAGTCAATGTAGAAGCATGGAGTCTATAGGGCAAGAAATATGACCCTTTTCTGAGGCAGGAGCACAAATAAAACAACCTGCCACCATGACCCCTTACACCCTGACCTCTTTCATTGTTAGTTCCAGAAAACACACTCCATAGCCTTCAACTATTGATTGCAGCAACTTCACTTTGTCATGTCATGCTCTTGCATGAAGTATTTTCAAGTTGGCTCCAAAATGACTACCTTTCACTACATCTACTTAATACCTGATATCTGTTCACAACATCTACTTGGCCCTGGATTCATATATTATTTTCATGCCAAATAATAGGAAGGCATGGTTTCTTTCTGCTACGATCTCTTCTCACCTTATTATTGGTAGCTGCTTTAACCTGACTCACACAGTTAAGATGAATCAGGAATAAGCAGGAACTATAATATATGCTCATTCTGCCCCTGAACTCAAGATGTCAGTTTCTCCAAAGCGCTTTCTTATCATGATCTACTCGGTGCACCAAGAAATAGGCCTAAAAGTTTCTGATGCTCAGCAGACATCCAATGAAATGCCAGTGTTCCCTTGTTTAGGAAACTCTCGGTTTACTATTTGGTATTTTTTTGAATCCTTTTTTTTTTGAGAGCGGGAGAGCAGCCACTGTCCTTTCCTTAAAGAGAAGGTGAAATGCTTCCAGACTCCATACTAGGCAGAAAACTCATGAAATACATAAACCTATTCTTCAATAAGCTCCAGTGTTCTGTTCATATAGCCTGAGAGTCATCCTGAGGATAAGAGTTGAAGGACCCAGTTGGTCACCTCTTCTTTAGCACTGGAGGTGGTGTCTGGCATCTCCTTGAAAGTCCTTAGAATACGGAGATTCTTAATGCCTATTATTCATAACTTTGGGAATTTAGCTAAAAACCAGACATACACGCACACATCCTTCAATATCCTTTTTACATATCTGTGAGCTAGAAAATTAACCTATTCAGGACTTAGTTTTCTCAAGTGGGAAAGAG
>NW_006798666.1:6187-23514 GCF_000442215.2 Lipotes vexillifer | reverse complement strand
TAGTTTTCTCAAGTGGGAAAGAGTACTGTTAACTGTACAGCACTCTAAGTCATGTCAAAACCAATAAGAGAGCTGGGGACACACTTTGAACAGGAGATAAGACACTTTGATCCTGGACATGTTTGCATGCTAGTAACTAAGGGTAGAATTCTTTTGCAAAGCAGTAAACACATTTTCTGAACTATTGCACTTTTTAGAATGGCAGTTTCTGACTAAATGGAACACGCTTCCAACTGTACCAGTCAAACATGTTAAGTCCCTGTTAGGTTGATTTTAAAGCACTTCTAATTCTATGAAAACCATAATGCTTATGTACTTCAGAATTTTCCATCCTCAACTACTGCTTTCACATCATAAGAAATCTACTTCATTTAAAATAAATAAAAGATTTTAAATTAAGTCACAGAAGATTCAGAGACTTCGAAATTCAGTCCAGTTTTTTGAAACCACAACTGATGAAAAAAATAAAAAATTCTTTTGCCAACTTCAGTTGTGTTACATTCTTAATTTTATTTAAATGTAGGTATTTTGTAATTTCCACTTCCTTTCATATATAAAAAAGAGCTGTGTGATGGGGATTATGGACATAAAGCTTCCTGAATTAAATGTATCCTGCCAAAGTTGGTTTGTGCATCATGCTTACCATTTATGACCAGCACAAGGTACATCTAATCTGATGCAGACACCTTGGGCCTCTATCATCAGGTTGTGGGCATAGTATATAATTCAAAGGAATGCACAGCTTACATGTTACAAAGGCCATATAAAGAAAGAAGAATCAACTTCCCACTAGAAATGCATATAAAAATTTTCAGTTTATTTAATGCATTGGCAATCTTATTTCAGGTTTTATAGGGAATTATTTTCCTCTTTTGAAACAAAATATTACAGTAAAACTGGTCTCCCAGTAATTACACATTTGTTCATTTTAACATGCCCCCATGGTACCTTCTATACTATGTAAAATTCTCTTTAAAGTATCAGTCCTCAATTGAGAATATGTAATTTTCAACCACATAGTGGCTTAAGTGGTTCATAAACAGCCACCATACGTGAAAAATTAACACTTAAGAGTGGAAGGAATTTTAGGAGTCAAAGGAGCTCATGCAACAGGTACCAGCAAACTAGGAGAAATAAAACAGGAGGAAAAATTAGTATTTTTTAAAAAATTTAATTAACTGCCTCTATTTGTTGACTGTATTTAACATTTGACAGTTTAAAAGCTGTCATACTAGTGGTAGGTACTGATCAAAATCACACAGGAAGTTCAGAAAATGTGAAGGCACATAAAAAGACCAACTAAAAGAACTCCACATCCTCTTTGTTTGCTCATATAGCTTTCCTAGGGGTGGGGGAGAGGGGAAATTGATATAAAGACTCTACTAGACTTCTTTCTAGAAGAAATAAAAAATTATATTGGTAGCTGTAAGGTAATTAAATTAATGATATTTAAAAATTAATGAATTTTTATCCTTTGCTATATTGAAAGAAAAATGACTTCCTGGATAACATAAAGAAGCAGCCTAAGCATGAAATGGAAAGGGAAGAGGTTTCGAGAAGGCAGAGGGGAATTAAACTAGATCAAATACAATGGAAGAATTTTACACAAAGGAAGAAGAGAAGGAGAAGGAAATTTGATCCACTGGAGGGATCCTTTGGGAAGAGATGTATAATTTCTGGAAAGAAAGCAATATGCCTTACTTCTTTGAAATGACAAAAGGGTCTTCTAGAGTTCGAAGAACTTAGTTACTGGATCTACAAGGAAGAAACAGGAGAATGGAGATAGCAATTTGTATAACTTACATAGATAATCAGTAGTTGTTCTTGCTTCCTGAAATGAATACCATCATCTCCATGCAGAGTCCACTGGGACATACCAATTTACTGGCCTAGCACTGTACCTGGAACAATGATCACTCAATAACTGTAGTTTGAAGTAGAATAAATAAATGAATAAATCCTCTGACTCACCATCACTTACTTACAATGTTGAATAGGGATAAATGAAATTAACACAAGAAATTTATGAAATAGTTCTAGGAATTAGAGCTCTAAGCATGAAACTAAAGGATTTGTTGATAGGAAGGTCTCATCTATGTTCCCATTTTAGAAGAGTTGGGGATTTTGTAGATAGAAAGAAGATTGGAAAAATAATGGTTAGCTAAATAAATAGAGGTACAGACAGGATCTGGTTGCTGCACCAGGGATTATTCTTCCAGATTGATGAACACCTGGCTATGGAATATATTGCACAGAATCATCTGCCAGGTTTACACTAACTTTAAAATCAAAGTCTAAGGGATTGGAGAATGTTGTCAAATAAAACTATAAAACTAGATATAATGAAGGACATCAGCCATGACAAAAGAACAAGCTATGCCATTGGTACAGAAAAAAGAATTCATAATTAAAATGACTAAAAAGAGCGTCAGGAATTCTACTGGCTATTCAAAGCCCAGAGTATCAACAATATTTGGAGTATAATTCAAGATAGTAAACCACTAAGATTTAAAACAAGATCATAACAGAGTTGTACTTTGTTCTAGTAAAGTCTTGGAAGAAGAAGATGTAGATGAACTCCACATATGAAGATGTAAGCTTGTGTGGAACTCTTTAATTCTGCCTTTGAAAACATGAAAGAAAACATCTCAGTGAAGGTAAAAGAAGAGAGAGAACAAGGTAAAATGTTAGAGAGAGTGTTCTACAGCCTTTATTGAAAGAAGGTTTTGGTCCTACTCTCAGAACTAGAGTGAGCTTGGACCCTGGAATTGTGCCCAGGGATGGCCCCAAGGTAGGGGTCCAGGGCTAGTCATATCGGGAACAGTGTTTACCTAAGAAGTTAAAGGCCTTGTAACTGGAAGAAAAACTGGACCTTAGTTGAAAGGAAAACAGTATTGAATGGCAGATTTAAAGATCAGACAGAAAAGAGGAGCAGTCAGAAGCTGGAAGGATTAAGGGTGAGCTAGTATATTATGGAAAAGTTTGTGATAAGCAATTCACAATTAAAGCAATAGAGAGCACGAGAGTGTTTGTATTACCGTCACAGGGGATGTTTGGTGCATGAGAGGTGGGTGTGGGCAGGAATATTAACTGGTGGCAGAGGCAGCAGCTTAAAAGACTCAGAGAGCATGGGCCTGAAAAAGAAGACAAATAAAATTGTGTGGGGAATTTTCAGCTTCCCTGCAATCTGTTAAAAGTCTCATTCCATTATGAGAAAAGGCATTTTGACATCATCAAATTTTAGAATCAAATAGGCTTGATTTGGAACCTGGCTCTGCAGGGCTCTGTGATGTTGGGTAAGAAATTAATCTCTACATTGGCCTCAAATTTCTCATCTGTAAAACGGGAATTATAATAATGGTAAATACACCACTGTGATAACAGGAAGGTTAAATAAATCTTTAAATTTAAAGATTTCTACCATGTATATAGTAATCCCTCTATGAATATTAGTCTACTCTTATGATTAATATTCAGCTATAAGGAAATGATCTGAAAAATTCTTTATTTGCCTTGAAGTAAATTTTTTTCTACCAGAAGTCCATCATTCTTAAGGAAGACTTGGTTAGAGGGGTGGAAATGCAAAGACCTTTGGAAAAAGTTATCTTGCCCTGTCATCTGAAAGCAGTGCTGTTCTAATTCCATATACTTAGGAGGCACCTGAAGGTCTTTTTAACATGTCCATTGTGATTCAGCTGGCCTAGCATGGAGGCCTGAGAGTCTGCATTTCTAACAATCCCCACCATGATGTTAATGATGCTGGTCCATGTACCTCACTTTGAATAGAAAGGCCATAGAATAACTTCAGAAGAGTAAAGGAAGCATGGCAGGATGTCAGACATGTAACATGGATTTCAGGAAGGCCAATGTCAGAGGCAGCAGAAATATTGGTAAGATTTCCTGGATCAGGGCCCGAAAAGAAGATGGCACAAATTCAAAATCAATGGTATAAAATGTAGTTCTTAAGAATGAAATTCTGACTCTATAATCTCAAATAATTCTGAAGGGGATTTCTATATAGCCACAGGCCTCAATTTCAAAAAATAACATACACAGAAAATCAAAGAAAGAAAAATAACTAAAGAATAAGAAGAGAGGTCTAGGCCTGAAAAAATAATATTGGTAAGCTGATGAATCCTAGAATTTACTGAGGTTTCTAAAGCCACCTAAAATTAATTTTTTTTGCAATACAATATTTTCATTTAGTAATGGATACATGCATAGATGCACCTACTCTATTTGAGACTTTATCATATGTATTGCATTGTGCGACATGCTCTGGGGAATGTAGCTGATAGATAGCAGCAACTATCAGGTGCCCCTTTTCTTTTTTCTTTGCAAAAAGAAAAATTGGAGTGGAAAGTCCAGTTCTGTTCATAGAAAGGTAGCTTGTATTAGACTTAACCACTCATTCAAAAACAATAATAAAAATATGTAAACAATGTAAAAGCAATTATTTTAAGAACTGGAGAGAAACCACAGGAAGAATCATGGCAAGAAAAGAAGCAGACTAGGAATAAAGGGCTGAATAATGTCCCCCCCAAATTCATATCCACCTAGAATATCAGAATATGACCTTATTTGAAAATATTTTATCACCACACTAATCACCATAAAGATTTTCATATTGTTCTTTTATAGTCACACACATTCCTCTATACCCTATACCCTTCCTTAACCCCGGCAAACCCGAGATTTTTAATATCTCTAAGTACACTTTAATATACCCCCAATCTAAATAACCAATGGAATGAAGATTTTGAAGATATCCATTGTAAGAGGAAAAGAGTAGCCTAGTCATACTATGTGTCTGTTCACAACTCGTATTTTAGACACGGTATATCTATGATTCCTATAAAATTAATTTTTAGAGATATTTTTACAATTAGAAGAACACAATGAAATAGGCTCTCTATAAAAAGATTAACTTGTCAACACATTATAGAAAGAATACCAAACTCCTCAGTTTTCAGCTTGCTTCTAACCATGATCTACACTCTAGAAAGTAAAGAATTAAAATTGGTACAATGGACAAGAAGCTAGTTAGTGGTGAAACTACTGCATTATAGCACACAATTTCACTAAGTGAGGTCAAGAGTTTCTGTTTCAACAGATTATATTTCATATTAATTAGAAATTGCTGAACAGAATCTTTGCCAAAACATGATGAACATAAAAGTTCTAGAAGACCCTAAATCACCAAAACTTGTGCTACTTGTTTTAATAGCAGTTTCCATGAAGCATTGTCTAACAGACATAATGCTAATCCTTGGCTGGATTTAAGACATTTTTAAAAAGATAATTATAAAGACAAAGTATTTTTTCCAATATTTTTCTTCTTTGCTCAATGGACTCCTATTCATCCTTAAAGAACTTATCCAAATGCGACCTCCTTGAAGTAATTTCCCATTCTCTTAGAGTTGGTTATATTCTTTGTATTCTCATTAACCTTAGAATAAACTTCTTACTTTACTTAACAACTTAGCTGCATTTAACATTATATTTTAGTTTCTTATTCGTATATCTATTTTCCAACCTGACAGAGAATGGCTTATTTTTATCCTTAAAATCCTTACGTTATGCATAGTACCTGATATATAGTAGATATTTAATAGAGGTTTCAAAATTGGAGTCTGAACACATAGAACACACACATTTGATTCAATCGTAAATTGTACTCATCAAAATATAATGTCTAGAATAAGAGAGATGTTAAGTCCTAGTCAACCGAGTGTTGCACAAACTATATATCAAGTATAAGTTTTAGAAAACATAGTTTATCCCAGTAATTAAGAGCATGGACTCTGCTGCCCAGATTATTTGGATTCATGACATTACCAGCTACATCATATACTTGGGCAAGTTGTTTAACCTCTCTCCTTCTCAGATTCCATGTGAACAATGACAGTACTGATGCATAGTTAAATGAGATAATATATATACATATATTTAAAAACAGTGGCTAGCACATAAGTACTAGGTATTAGCTATTGTTTACTATTACTATTATTACTATGATTCATTTTGGGTGCTGCATTTTAAGAGCACCATTGATAAGTAGCCCAGTCCAGAGACAAATGATCAAGAGAGCAAAAGATTCAAAATCATTTCTTAAGGAAAATTAAAATATCTCAAGCTGTTAGGCTGGACCTGATATTTGAGAAGGGTGATGGGTACATGAGGCAGTATAGCTGTCTTCAAATTTAAGAAAATGAGTACCCTTGATCTAGGACACTCAAGAGAACAAAAATGGAACCAAAATTGGAAACGACAAAGAGAAAGATTTAGGTTCAAATTAAAAAACAAAAAACAAGAACAAGAAAAACTCTTTCTCATACTGAGTAAGTAGAATGGGATGATGTCTCTAGAGGTATTTAAGCAGGATTTAGAGAACATACTGGTAGGGATGATAAACATGAAACTGAGTCACTGAATGGCCGGGAGGGCTAGGCTACCTGTTTCATATGGTGCTTGAATTCTATCCCCTTCATTTTACAGACGAGGAACTGAGGCCCAGAAAAATGAAGAAATTTGACCCTAGGTAGACACAGAATTAATTAACTGCAGATCCTGAGCTAGAACCCAGCTTGCCAAATTCCTCCTCTAGAGCTGTTTTTTTAAAGAAGTTCTCTCGCTTACAAAAAGAAAGTATTTTCCAGAACGAGTAGGGGTGTGCTCACAAGTAAGAGTATAAAGTAGAGTACTTGAGAAAGAAGAAGTAGCGAAAACCATGTGGAGTAAAGTCACATCATCTTGAATGTATAATGTCTGGGGCTTCTCAGTGACTTTTTCTATGCTATTCCCAGACATGAGCTTATTTGCATATGTGTGTCTGCACAGAGCATTCTAAAATGTAAAGTTTAATGAGTATAGACTATATAAATCTGAGAATGTACTTGCCAATTTTGCACCATATGTCCCAAATTTTCATCTGAAATAAATGTATACTAGGCTTCAGTTCAATGGTCCTGTATCAGTAAATCGATTTATCTCTCTATCTATTTGCCTACATACATGTGATATTTAAGCTTTTCGGGAAAATCATTTGGAAAAATACAAGCTTGTGGTACAAAGACCCTCACTAGGAGAGATGATAGGTCCTGGTGATTGATAGCCAGCAACTGGGGGTTCAGACTTCCTACATTCAGTTTCTGAATTTAGGAAAACTACTTAACTTCTAAAATCTCAGCTTTCACCTCTGTAAAATGGAGATAACAGTAATACCTATGGCACAAAAATGTGAGCATCACTTAAAATGATTCATGCTGGAGTACTATTTAATTTTCAGTTTTGTTTTATTCAGGTTTTTTTTTTTATGTTCAATTTTCATGTGGGAATTAATTGAAAGATTAGAACAAGCAACTAGAAAATGTGGACTTAACCTAGAACGAACACATAAATTTTATACCACCCTAATGAGGTTTTTTGGCATTGGGTTCAGGGGAATGCTGTGCAAATACGTGTTTTCCTACAAAAGAGATTCATGGGTCATTCAGGACACTTGCTCATCTGATCGCTTCTATGACTCTGCCACCAGGGCATCAAAAAGCCTGTGCTTGCAGGAAATCAAAGAGGAAATCAAAAAATACCTAGAAAAAAATGACAATGAAAACACGACGACCCAAAACCTACAGATGCAGCAAAAGCAGTTCTAAGAGGGAAGTGTACGGCTATACAAGCCTACCTTAAGAAACAAGAAACATCTCAAATAAACAACCTAGCCTTACACCTAAAGCAATGAGAGAAAGATGAACAAAAAACCCCCAATTTTAGCAGAAGGAAAGAAATCATAAAGATCACACCAGAAATAAATGAAAAAGAAATGAAGGAAACAATAGCAAAAATCAATAAAACTAAAATCTGGTTCTTTGAGAAGATAAACAAAATTGATAAACCATTAGCCAGACTCATCATAAAAAAAGGGAGAAGACTCAGTAGAGTTAGAAATGGAAACAGAGAAGTAACAACTGACACTGCAGAAATACAAAAGATCGGGAGAGATTACTACAAGCAACTCTATGCCAATAAAATAGACAACCTGGAAGAAGTGGACAAATTCTTAGAAATGCACAATCTTCCGAGACTAAACCAGGAAGAAATGGAAAATATGAACAGACCAATCACAAGAACTGAAATTGAAACTGTGATTAAAAATCTTCCAACAAACAAAAGCCAGCTGGCTTCACAGGCGAATTCTATCAAACTTTTAGAGAAGAGCTAACACCTATCCTTCTCAAACTCTTCCAAAATATAGCAGAGGGAGGAACACTCCCAAACTCATTCTACGAGGCCACCATCACCCTGATACCAAAAGCAGACAAAGATGTCACAAAGAAAGAAAACTACATGCCTATATCACTGATGAACATAGATGCAAAAATCCACAACAAAATTCTAGCAAACAGAATCCAACAGCCCATTAAAAGGATCATACACCATGATCAAGTGGGGTTTATCCCAGGAATGCAAGGATTCTTCAATATATGCAAATCAATCAATGTGATACACCATATTAACAGATTGAAGGAGAAAAACCATATGATCGTCTCAATAGATGCAGAGAAAGCTTTTGACAAAATTCCACATCCATTTATGATAAAAACTCTGCAGAAAGTATACATAGAGGGAACTTTCCTCAATATAATAAAGGACATATATGACAAGCCCACAGCCAACATCATCCTCAATGGTGAAAAACTGAAACCATTTCCACTAAGATCAGGAACAAGACCAGGTTGCCCACTCATACCACCATTATTCAACATAGTATCGGAAGTTTTAGCCACAGCAAACAGAGAAGAAAAAGAAATAAAAGGAATCCAAGTCAGAAAAGAAGAAGTAAAGCTGTCACTGTTTTCAGATGACATGATATTATACATAGAGAATCCTAAAGATGCTACCAGAAAACTACTAAAGCTAATCAATGAATTTGGTAAAGTAGCAGGATACAAAATTAATGCACAGAAATCACTTGCATTCCTATACACTAATGATGAAAAATCTGAAAGTGAAATTAAGAAAACACTCCCATTTACAATTGCAACAAAAAGAATAAAATATCTAGGAATAAACCTACCTAAGGAGACAAAAGACCTATATGCAGAAAATTATAAGACACTCATGAAAGAAATTAAAGATGATACAAACAGATGGAGAGATATACCATGTTCTTGGATTGGAAGAATCAACAGTGTGAAAATGACTCTACTACCCAAAGCAATCTACAGATTCAATGCAATCCCTATCAAACCACCACTGGCATTTGTCACAGAACTATAACAAAAAAATTTCACAATTTGTATGGAAACACAAAAGACCCCGAATAGCCAAAGCAATCTTGAGAAAGAAAAACGGAGCTGGAGGAGTCAGGCTCCCAGACTTCAGGCTATACTACTGTATTACTATACAGTAATCAAGAGAGTATGTTACTGGCACAAAAACAGAAATATAGATCAATGGAACAGGATAGAAAGCCCAGAGATAAACCCACGCACATATGGTCATCTTATTTTTGATAAAGGAGGCAAGAATATACAATGAAGAAAAGACAGCCTCTTCAATAAGTGGTGCTGGGAATACTGAGCAGCTACATTTAAAAGAATGAAATTAGAACACTCCCTAACACCATATACAAAAATAAACTCAAAATGGATTAAAGACATAAATGTAAGGCCAGACACCATCAACCTCTTAGAGGAAAACACAGGCAGAACACTCTATGACATAAATCACAGCAAGATCCTTTTTGAACCACCTCCTAGAGAAATGGAAATAAAAACAAAAATAAACAAATGGGACCTAATGAAACTTAAAAGCTTTTGTACAGCAAAGGAAACCATAAACAACATGAAAAGACAAGCCTTAGAATGGGAGAAAATATTTGTAAATGAAGCAACTGGCCAATGTTTAATTTCCAAAACATACAAGCAACTCATGTAGCTCAATATCAAAAAAACAAACAACCCAATCCAAAAATGGGCCGAAGACCTAAATAGACATTTCTCCAAAGAAGATATACAGATTGCCAACAAACACAAGATATACAGATTGCCAACAAACACATGAAAGAATGTGTTTTATTATTAGAGAATGTGTTTAATCATTAGAGAAATGCAAATCAAAACTACAGTGCGATATCATCTCACACTCGTCAGAAGAGCCATCGTCAAGAAATCTACAAACAATAAATGCTGGAGAGGGTGTGTAGAAAAGGGAACCCTCTTGCACTGTTGGTGGCAATGTAAATTGGTACAGCCACTATGGAGAACAGTATGGAGGTTCCTTAAAAAACTAAAAATAGAACTACCATATGACCCAGCAATCCCAATACTGAGCATATACCCTGAGAAAACCATAATTCAAATAGAGTCATGTACCAAAATGTTCATTGAAGCTCTATTTACAATAGCCAGGACATGGAAGCAACCTAAGTGTTCATCGACAGATGAATGGATAAAGAAGATGTGGCACATATATACAATGGAATATTACTCAGCCATAAAAAGGAATGAAACTGAGTTTTTTGTAGTGAGGTGGATGGATCTAGAGACTGTCCTACAGAGTGAAGGAAGTCAGAAAGAGAAAAACAAATATTGTATGCTAACACATATATATGGAATTAAAAAAAAGAAAAAAGAAAATGGTCAGAAGAACCTAGAGGCAAGACGGGAATAAAGATGCAGACCTACTAGAGAATGGATTTGTGGATACAGGGAGGGGTAAGTGTAAGCTGCAACAAAGTGAGAGAGTGACATGGACATATATACACTACGAAATGTAAAACAGATAGCAAGTGGGAAGCAGCCGCATAGCACAGGGAGATCAGCTCGGTGGTTTTTGACCACCTAGAGGGAATAGGGAGGGTCGAGGGAGGGAGATGCAAGAGGGAAGAGATATGGGGACATATGTATATGTATAACTGATTCACTTTGTTATAAAGCAGAAAATGACACACCATTGTAAAGCAGTTATACTAAAGGTGTTAAGAAATTTTTTTTTAAAAAGCACAAAAAAAAGTTTGTTTTTTTAAAATCTTGCTAGACTCAAAGATGTTATGACCGATCCTATCATGTGCATATGTGTGTGTGTTTCGGGATAAACCCTAAAACAGCTTTTAAGTGTTTTCTATACTTTGTCCTTCTCTACTTCGAGGCCATTAGGGATGAGTTGTTGCTATTGGCTGCAAGCATGGCCTTACACTTGGGTTTCATATGGAGTCTGAACAAATTATTACATTAAAAGTAAATATCGGGCTTCCCTGGTGGCGCAGTGGTTGGGAATCCACTTGCCAACGCAGTGGACACGGGTTTGAGCCCTGGTCCAGGAGGATCCCACATGCTGCGGAGCAACAGGGCCTGTGCGCCACAACTACTGAGCCTGCGCTCTAGGGTCCGCAAGCTACAGCTGCTGAGCCCACGTGCCACAACTGCTGAAGCCCATGCACCTGGAGGCCGTTCTACACAACGGGAGAAGCCATTGCAGTGAGAAGCCCGTGCACCGCAACAAGGAGTGACCCCCATTCGCCGCAACTAGAGAAAGCCCGTGCTCAGCAACAAAGACCCAATGCAACCAAATATAAATAAAAATTTAAAAAATAATTTAAAAAAATCAATTCACAGTGTCAAAACATCAAACAGAATTCTTTAATTCACTGACACTAAGAACCATACACCTGACAATTTTCTAAATATTAAGCAAACCCCTGATCTCCTAGGCTGGCGACTCTTCCTGATCTTTTGAGGCTCAATTTAGCAATGAAAAAAGTGAACAAATATTAATTATTTGTGAAATTACGTGTCTTCCTAAAAATATCATAAATTCCAGGAATTTTAGGAACCATATCTGAATCGTGTACTTCTTGTGTGATTGGATTCTGGTATACATTAGCTACTCAATTATTCATTGAATGAATCAAATTTTAGGACAAAATGAAATGTAAATAGGAGTGTCACCATCTTTTCTATCTTTTTTAGTTAACTTCTCATCAGAATGTTTTTCTGTTCCCTCATACATTGTTGTTTTTGTTTTGTTTTGTTTTTTGCGATACGCGGTCCTCTCACTATTGTGGCCTCTCTCGTTGCGGAGCACAGGCTCCGGACGCACAGGCTCAGCCGCCATGGCTCACGGGCCCAGCCGCTCCACGGCATGTGGGATCTTCCCAGACTGGGGCACAAACCCGTGTCCCCTGCATCGGCAGGCGGACTCTCAACCACTGCGCCACCAGGGAAGCCCTACCTCATACATTCTTAATATTCATTTAATCAATAAAATAATGAAATAATATCTGTTTTTTTTTTTTCTGTAAAACGGGGATAATAATGTGCCTAATGCCATAGTGCTGTTATGAAGGTTCAATGAGTTAATATAGGTAAAGAGCTTGGAATAGTGCCTAGCACAAAGTAAATGTTATCCTCCATCATCATTATCATAATCGTCATCATCATCATCATCATTAGCAGCAGCATTTTTTATAGCTGGGTCTTTTTCCAGTGAGCTTTTTGTCCTTCTGGTGACTCCCCTTGTTAGAAGCCTGGTCTTGTGCTGGATAGACTACTCTGGTTTTTAAAGAAACATCATACCTTCTGGAAGAGCTTAGCCTAAGAAGTTTCCTTGAAAAGCAATATCTCCTCTCTATGTTTGATTGTTTATTCCCCCGCCCAACCTGCTTCTTCAGAATCCTCTCCAGAATGTTGACTATAATAGTTTAACTCTGTTTAACCATGCTGCCTCATCCCTCCAATTTTTCCCTTTTATTCTAAAAGACTATTGTGATATCAGTCTCGGCTGCTTTTAATCAGACTGTATCAATTGAAAATGGAGAATGATCCATTCATTCTGGATCTGTTAAACAGTCCAGATCTGTTTAACACAGAATAGCATGTTTTATACAACATTGGCTGTTTAACAGTTATATTAGAACTCCCTATCATCAACTGCTTGAATAGACCTAGAGTAACAGACCCAGATTAAATGTTTAGTATATGTTATGGCTTAAAATATCTAGTATACTAAGCTAGTTAATGTTCTTTCTATATATGCAATATTTCTCAAGTTCTCTTAGAACAGAGTTATGTTAATAAACGTAATTAGCATAAAACTCTGCTTAGCAGCATTAATCTGATGTTGTTGTATACAGTTCTAAAATCTCTCTCCCAACATACTGCCAAAATCACTCTCCTGAAGAGTCTTGCATAACGGTTAAAGATATAAGACTATTTGTGTTGGGCTTTCTTGCCATAGAAACACACATTTCACATTTCTAATGAGATCATGTTCCAAATCTGCCAGAAACCAATGTTCAATTTCCTCCTTGCTGCTTCCTGGAATCCAGGAGTAGTGAGCAACCCTCAACTGGCCACTCTGGCTTACTTCACTTACCCTTTGTTTTTCATAGTATTATCTCTTGAATATGTAAACATATGTAATCAACTTTTAAAAGTATTTTTCACCTAATAAAATTTTCACTTTTTATGTAACTGTATCTTCCCTCTTTTTCATTATCCGTACTCTAGATAATTTAATCCAATGGCTCTCAACCTTGGCTGTGAAAGATTTTAAAAATACAGATGGGACTTCCCTGGTGGTGCAGTGGTTGAGAGTCCACCTGCCAATGCAGGAGACACGGGTTCGTGCCCCGGTCCGGGAAGATCCCACATGCTGCGGAGTGGCTGGGCCCGCGAGCCATGGCCGCTGAGCCTGTGCGTCCGGAGCCTGTGCTCCGCAACGGGAGAAGCCACAGCAGTGAGAGGCCCACGTACCGCAAAAATTAAAATAAATAAATAAAAAAAAAATACAGATGTTCTGTTGGATTCCCAGAAAAGTGAATGAAAATTCTTGAGTTGAATACAGACAATATATATTTTATATAAACTTTATAAGACATTCTGATCATCAGCCTTGAGATTCTTCACGTCTCATCCTAATTGAGAAATAATTAAACAAATTAGTATTATTATTATAATTTACAGATGGAAATAATAAAGATAATAATAATAAGATAATAAAAAGTAAAGCCAAAATCTAGAAATGAGAAAGAGTCATTACCAGCTTTATTCCTTTATATCTTAGCATATCATCTTATAATTGGGAACACCTCGTTCTTGGAAACACTTGGTTTCTGGCAAAGGATGTTGACATTGGAAAATTGCTTGTCATACCTATTAAATATCCTCTACATGAATGATATTAGAGTTCTTTGCTCTTCAAATGCCTTTTTTTTTTTCAGCATAAGTATTCTGCTTGATGAAAAAGGACAACCAATGTACAGTCACATTATGTAAATAAATTTCTTTGAGCTAATTATTAGTAATAATTTGCAATGTGATGAAAAGATGTATTCATTTGAATTTTAATGATCAGTTTTTATTTATATACTTTTAAAATAATTTGCAATTTAAAGGAAAATAGAATATATAACTGTACTTTAGAATCTTTTTCTTAATCCCAAACATATTGCATACATTTTAAATAATGCTAGACAGAAGATACCATATCATGATGCTTCAATTATCCACTTGAATCTTAATAAAAATTCAGAGGGCTTCCCTGGAGGCGCAGTGGTTGGGAGCCCACCTGCCGATGCAGGGGGCGTGGGTTCGTGCCCCGGTCCGGGAGGATCCCGCGTGCCGCGGGGCGGCTGGGCCCATGGGCCATGGCCGCTGGGCCCGCGCATCCGGAGCCTGTGCTCCGCAGCGGGAGGGGCCGTAGCGGTGGAAAGCCCGCGTACAGCAAAAAAAAGAAAAAAAAATCAGAGAATTTGTTAATCAATATGCATCATGATTAAACAGATAAAGTCCCAATTAGTTTTAGAGCCAAACTCAGAAGAATCTTAGTAGGGGGGAAATATCCTTTCTTGGAAAGGTTATACTTCTAAGTTTAAATAACTGTGTCTTGGTCTCTGAGTCATACAGCGTACATTAATATCTATGTACCATAAGGAGACTTTAAACCAGAATGTGGTCTGTTGATTCCTAATATCTATTCAAATATGTTATGAACTCAATTATCCAGGGGCCTATTTTCCAGTTTATGAATTATTTATTTCCTTTGTTTTGAAAAGATTATTATAGCTGTCAGGGCCAAGACAATATTAAAGCTCCAGAACTTGATGATAATGCTCACGAGATATTTAAGCATGGAAGGGAGGCACTGATTACCAAAGCAAATAGCTACTAATTGAACGAAGAGACTAAACAAAATGATTCAGAATTTCAAAGACTCATTCTATACGGATAAACGAGCAACTGCATAAAATGAATTGTCCAGGAATCCCCCACCTGCTTTTAGTTTGAAATGAAATGCAACAGATTATTTTGCCAACATTAGATCTAGGAAAAGAACTGATATCAAGAACTATAGCCTCGACTTTTATTTGATACCATTAGAAAATTAAAACCAAAGCTCTGGCCCTTGACTGGGGTCAGCTACACTGAGCCCACCAAAGTCTTAAGTTTTTCTAAACAAAGAGCATTTTATGTGGCCCTTCCCCATTAATTAAAATGCAGTATAGGGGGCTTCCCTGATGGCGCAGTGGTTGGGGGTCTGCCTGCCGATGCAGGGGATACGGGTTCGGGCCCTGGTCTGGGAGGATCCCACATGCCGCGGAGCGGCTGGGCCCGTGAGCCACAACTGCTGAGCCTGCGCGTCTGGAGCCTGTGCTCCGCAACAAGAGAGGCCGCGACAGTGAGAGGCCCGCGCACCGCGATGAAGAGTGGCCCCCACTTGCCACAACTAGAGAAAGCCCTCGCACAGAAACGAAGACCCAACACAGCCAAAAAATAAATTAATTAATTAAAAAAAAAAAAATCTTAAAAAAAATAAATAAATAAAAATAAAAAATAAAAATGCAGTATAAGTAATAGGATTTAACTCATTATACAATAGATAAGTTTGAACTTGGTGTCAAAATACGTTTTTAAAATTTGAGAAACTCTTTTCATATCATCAAAAATAATGACCAAACCACTAACTACAGCCCCTACTAACTATCATTATAATTTGTTGCTTTATAGATATAAAGCAATACTATGGATAAATGTTGTTAATGACAGGTACCAACCTGATTTAGGGAAACGCTATATAACTAAAACTTCTGTGAACAATGTTCAGCAAAAAGCTATCTTTTTTTCTTTCTTTCTTTTTTTTTTTTTTTTTGGTCTGCACCACACAGCATGTGAGATCTTAGTTCCCCGACCAGTGGTCAACCCAACACCCCCTGCACCGCAAGGCGGAGTCTTAACCACTGGACCGCCTGGGAAGTCCAGATAAAAGCTGTCATTAATTCAGTTTTGAATTTTGTCAGGTTTTTGGATAGATTTTATTGCCAAAATGGCAAAGAATGTTCAAATGACAAAGCTGTGAGATTTGTAACTACCCCAGATTTTACATCTTTTTTGTTAAGCCATCTTATCAATGTCACCTCTGAGTCTCTTTAAACACTAAGAAAGATTTTTAACCACACATTCCTAACAAAAATGTATTTTTTATTAGACAATAGAATTGATACATTCTTTATTACAACTCCATCAGATTTAACTTATATAATAAACAGGGAGTAAACTAATAGCCAACACAATCCTGTTTTAGAACATTCATCCCCTCCTCCTGCATCATCATCAGAAAACCAAGATCTTTATGGTATTAATGTAAGCATGCTAAACAATTACTTTAAATTATCTTGCAATCCTTTATATTTTAGTAAATTTCAACTGAGACATTTATTTGTGAATGATATAATTTTTGGTCTTGAGTTCGAGGATCGTGAACTCAAAAGCCATCAGAGCCATGGAAGGTAATGTCAATTTGTAAACCGGCAGGTGTGAGGTACAGAGAGGAGCAGGACCTATGGTGAATTGCAAAATAGATACATACTGCAAAGCATTCAAATTATTATTTTTTAAAAACGCAGAGCTAGCTCAGCAAGACAGGTTAACAGGCTTGGTTAATGACTACCATGTCACAACTTTTAGTCTAAATCCATGGTTCTAAAGACTGGCTGCACATTAGAGTCACTGCATGAGTGAAAGCAAAACAGAACTACATGTTCCTAGGCCCCTCGTCCAGAAATCTGGATCAGTTCGTCTGGGGTAGGGATCAGAGAATGGTGTCTTCTAAAAGTTCCCTAGATGATGCTAGATGATGCTAATGTCTGCCAAAGTTGAGAACACTCTGGTCTCAGTGATAGATTTGAGATCTAATAAATAAATTTTATTGTATCACATGGAGAATATTTATGTTTTTCTGCTGAGATGTTAATTCTTACAGGAATGGGCTGGTAATTTACATATTTACGATACAGCCAATTCATTGAGCTGTTTTTCAAATGCCAG
>NW_006798666.1:3707-6177 GCF_000442215.2 Lipotes vexillifer | reverse complement strand
TCCCTACACCATCTTCAGTCGCACATTAATCTGTTAGATAGTTAGCTGAGGTTGGAGATACAGACAGCCACCTCACCTGTAGCTACGTATAGTAGTAAAGTTTCTCAAGGGGAACAGAATCAATAGAGTGTGTGTGTGTGTGTGTGTGTGTGTGTGTGTGTGTGTGTATTGCATCTATCTTTCCTCTTGAGTTAAATGCGTGAACAAACTTAAATGGAGTTTAATAGATACAGGCTATCATAAGGCTAAACCTTCTCTGTAAAGACAGCACAGGTGTGATGATAACATCATTGTGTTCTGCTGGGAGACAATTCGGAAAATACATGTCAAAGACAACTTGATTTTCTGTCCTACACCTGATCCATCCCCAATCATCTGTCCACCCAGCTACAATGCAGGAAATTCAGAGGAATCCTAGACTTCTCCCTTTCCTTCAACCAGCATGATAAATCCTACTGAGTCTACATCTAACACATTCCTCAAGTTCATCCACTTCTCTGCATCTCTACTACTACCACTTCAGGTCACCATGATTTCTTGTTTTATTTTTGGCAATAGACCCCTAACTGCTTACTTTACTCTCAGATCATTTCACTGCTCTGCTTAAAACTTTCATTTTCTTTAGAATAAAACTCAATATCCTGGGCTTCCCTGGTGGCGCAGTGGTTGAGAGTCCGCCTGCCAGTGCAGGGGACACAGTTCGTGCCCCGGTGTGGGAAGATCCCATATGCCGTGGAGCAGCTGGGCCCATGAGCCATGGCCGCTGAGCCTGCGCGTCCGGAGCCTGTGCTCCGCAACGGGAGAGGCCACAACAGTGAGAGGCCCGCATACCACAAAAAAAAAAAAAAAAAACTCAATATCCTCACCCACACCAGCATTTTCCAAGTTCCTTGGACATTCCAAACTTTTCCTGGTCACAGTGGTTTTGTGCTTGCTGTTGTCTAGAACATTCTTCTCATGTCTGATAGCTTCTCATTTTCACATTTCCTGATATTCTCTATTAAAGAATCATTTTTATTTCCCTCATAATACCAATGTCAATATTTATCATCTCACTTAATAATTTTTATGCTATTTTCCCTACTAGCAAATAAGCTCCCCCCGGAGACAGAGATCTTGACTGTGCCAATCCTCCTTGTATCACCAGTGCCTAGCACCATGTCGTACACAGAACAAGTGTTCGTTGAATATTTTTAAACACCTAAGTGAATGAATGAGTAGTTAGGTTCTGACATGTTACTACGTCCATAAATAACAGAATGATCTGAATGCCTAGGTTTTGCTAAGAGCATAGATTCTATTGCAGAGTGCAGGTCTATGTAACTAGAAAACTCTCAATATATGTCTTCAGTTGTCATCAACACAGCACTCATTCATCTTGGCCTCTCACTGTTGTGGCCTCTCACTGTTGTGGCCTCTCCCGTTGCGGAGCACAGGCTCCGGACGCACAGGCTCAGCAGCCATGGCTCACGGGCCCAGCCGCTCCGCGGCATGTGGGATCTTCCCAGACCGGGGCATGAACCCGTGTCCCCTGCATCTACAGGCGGACCCTCAACCACTGCGCCACCAGGGAAGCCCTCATTCATCCTTTGATTCAAGCACTTGTTGAATGCCTGCTTTATGCCTGATTATAGGACAGCATGATACCAAGCTACGACAGATCTTAGGTCACATTAATATTAGTGCTTGGATATTGCTACTTTCAACATCCCATCTGCTCATTCAGGAACTCAAATGCTTTGACCCTCCCCACTGCTATGGCAATAAGAAGGGTCTTCTATACGTTCCAACATCAGTTTGAACTGTAACTCCCCACTGTTCGCTGCTACTCCAAGCTCTACATTCACCATCACTGCTGATTATCTCATATAAACCTCTAATCTCAGAAAGGTGCATATCCTTACCTTTTAATTTCCAACATTAATGCTCTCAACACTAACAGTACTACAATATGTCAACAGCCTTTGCAGTTCCATCCCACTATATTAAGGTCAATTGGAAGAGATGGTGTTCCACAGCAGGATGGGTTAGGCATTTGTACTAGTAAGAGTAAACTCACAATTATACCAAGTAGATTCAACATTGTAAAAGGCTCAAAACAATAGAAGTGTGTTTTCTGATCATGTGACAGTACTAGGTGGGACAACAGCTTGGCCGGGCAGCCATCTCCCATACAGTCCTTCAGAGACCTAGACTGATGAAGGCTCTGCCACCTTCAGCACGTGGCTTCCAAAGTTTCCTGGGAAGCCCATTATAGGTAGCAGGAAAGGGAACAGAACACAGAGGAGCACCACAGGAAGTTTTATGAGCCAGGCCTGGAGGTAGCACTATCACTTCCTATCGTATGCAGTGGGATAGAACTCAGTCACATGCTAATACCTAAAGACATGGAGAGCTGGGAAACGTTATGCTAGACGTCACTTTCCAGTAACAACTCATGAACTTTTTTTTTTTTTTTTTTTTTTTTTTT
>NW_006798666.1:0-3496 GCF_000442215.2 Lipotes vexillifer | reverse complement strand
CGCAGGCTCAGCGGCCATGGCTCACGGGCCCAGCCGCTCCACGGCATGTGGGATCTTCCCGGACCGGGGCACGAACCCGTGTCCCTTGCATCGGCAGGCGGACTCTCAACCACTGTGCCACCAGGGAAGCCCTCAACTCATGAACTTTTGAAGGATAATTGACTATGCCTGCCACAGCTCATAGTGTTTCAGAAGGTGGTAGAATAGCTCTTCCAATCCACACAAGCAGCCCTTCATGTCCTCAGGCTCTACACATGCTTCTAGGGTAGTTAGATTGGGACTGGCTTTAGGACTGAGCACCACACCAAACTGAGAACCGCCATTCCATTCTGCTCTTCAGCACATGCTGCTGAATCTAAAAACTTTTGCAAGGGTTCAAGGTTCTCCGTGTACCTTGGCTTTCGGAGCTTTCTATTGAACAATTAATTATACCTGTATGTTTAACATTTTGGATAAAGTACAGTTTTCCACCCCCCAAGGAAACTTCTCAACCCTCAAAAAAAAAAAATCACTTGGAGCAAATACATGTGTTCTGATAATCGTGATGCTAAAAAACACCTGCCAGTCCTACCTTATACCTCAACTCCAACTTTTCTGGAATCTTCGCTAGAAATTTGAGACAAATCTGAATATTAACTGGAACTTATGTAGGCATAGGGGCTGAGGAAAGAATTCTAGGTGAGAGGTAAAATTTGAACAAAGACTGAGAAGAAATCATTTATTCATCAAATATGTATAGCTCTGAGGCTCAGAAAAAGAAAATGACTTGTCACTTTATAAACCAGATGTAATATTCTTTATATAGACTGCAAACTACCTTATGGTAGGTGCTAACTATTGTCTTCTCGGTAATCTTCAGAGAATTGATTACAAAGCCTTTTTCACTACAAATTTAAAAGTACATCTTAGAACTCAAAAACAACACTTGGGGGCTTTATAGATCTTAGATATTAGATTTTCTCTTAAAATCAAGATCAGAAGTAAGATTAGAACAAATGTAAATAGATTATAGGTGTTTTCAAGATTCAGGAAACAAACAACTAAAAATAAGGCTGAAAATAATATATTTTAGAATTATAACCATAGGCAACAATCCAAGGTTCATGAAACTCAGTCTTCAGAACACTGGTTAAGCAATGACATTTGGGAAAGTCAATAAGCAGCAACTCTCCAATCCTCCTCTTGAAGGACAGTGTAGACAGGCCTGGCCCAGCTGGCTGGAGTTTGAGGGGCCGCCTCAGAAAGTAGAAGTGCCCTTGCTTGCCTCTATGGTGCATGGCACCAGAGTCCAAATACCACTTGTGTTCCAAGAAGAGATGCCAAGGGTCAATTTGCAAAAATGTGTCCAAATGTGCTGTCAGACCAAAAAAGCCTGATAGTCAAAGCTAAGAGAGCCAAGAATCCAGGCAAGGCTACACCAGGAAACAACAGGACAGAATTAGGAACTGGGAGGTAATGACCAGGACTAATGCCTTTGGCTACCCTTGTTCTAGGTGGGGTATAAGGTGGACAAACCAGTATATTTAAAGGACCTAGGACATAGCAGACAGCAAGCAAATTGGCTTTAAAAATTATCTAGTATAGAAATTAATTCTACCAGAGAAGATTTCTAGGAAAGTGAAATAAGTGGTAACAAATGTAACTTCATTTAAAAAAAGCTGATAGACTTGGCTCTTCCTAAACATATGCTTTATTGCCTCAATTTTCAAATAGAGCTTTGAATTTTAAACACTGAAGTCACTGCTGGACAACAATCAATTATTAAAAGCAAATTTATATAAAATCTGAGAAACTTCAAAGAACCCGAAGTCATCAAGCCCCTTTTGGAACAGTTTAATTAGTTGTTGGCTATCAAGACAGAAAACTAAAGAGTGAAGATTTGATTATGACAGGGTGAGAATTTAAAAGCATATTTTTTGAGTATATCTTTCTTAGATCAAATTTCCTTGAAATAGACACAGCTACAAGAATACATGTCCAAGTGATTTATGAAGAAAGTACTCCCAGGAAAACCAGTAAGGGAGTGGGAGAAGCAGGACACGGAGGAGAAAAGCCAAGCAAGAATTCAGTTTCAGGGCTTCCCTGGTGGCACAGTGGTTGAGAGTCCGCCTGCCGATGCAAAGGACACAGGTTCGTGCCCCGGTCCGGGAAGATCCTACATGCCGTGGAGTGGCTGGGCCTGTGAGCCATGGCCGCTGAGCCTGCACGTCCAGAGCAAAAGGAATGCAGTTTCAGCAAAGACCCTGCCCCTATAGGCTATACCTGATTTATCCTGTTCCAGGGCGAGAGAGCTGCCTTTCATCCCCTTGCATCGCACCAGACCAAGAGAAAATATTCAGTAACATGGATAACCCAGAATGTATTAAATTATTTTTCTATGAATAACATTAAAGATGTTTCTATAAATAATACTACACTAAAATACTTTGTACATGTGAGGTTATAGGCCAGTGTTTTATTTCTGTAAATAGATACCTAAAAGTGGGATTTCTGGGTCAGAGTATGTTGATATTTTTTTATTTTGTTTTTAAACAGTGTGGAGGTTTTGAGTTCTTTTAGTGTCACTGGTGGGTTTTGTTAAATTATAAATTTATTTATTTTATTTATTTTTGGCTGTGTTGGGTCTTCATTGCTGCACGCAGGCTTTCTCTAGTTGCGGTGAGCTGGGGCTACTCTTTGTTGCAATGCACGGTCTTCTCATTGCAGTGGCTTCTCTTGTTGTGGAGCACAGGCTCTAGGCATGCAGGCTTCAGTAGTTGTGGCCCATGGGCTCTACAGCAGAGGCTCAGTAGTTGTGGTGCACGGGCTTAGTTGCTCTGCAGCATGTGGGATCTTCCTGGGCCAGGGCTCAAACCTGTGTCCCCTGCATTGGCAGGCAGATTCTTAACCACTATGCCACCAGCGAAGCCCATATGCTGATTTCTAATATTAAAAGTTAAAAAGAAATTCAGTTGATGACCTTTCCTCCCATTTTACTGAGAAAATAGAAGCAATCAGAGGTGAACCTTCACAAACTGCTTCAAAGAGATTTAAGATTTACAACTGGCCAGGATCTGTATCATATACCACGTCCTCCCTCCCATTATAAATGATGTATTCATTCTCCTCTCTAAATCTGATCTCTCTGTTCATGCACTGAATCTCATGTCCTACTCAAGGACATTGTTACTCTAGCAATGCTCCCCTCTTTCTCCCTCTCCTCAACTTTTCCATTTGCTCAAGACAAAAAACTTAGCGCCATCCTTGACTATTCTCTTTCTTTCATGCTACACATACAATAAATCAGCAAATCAGGTTGATTATAGTTTAATATGTATACAGGATATAACCACTTCTCACTCACTACCTTTAATATTACAACTTTTGGTCCAAGCTATTATTTATTTTTCCAGATCATGGCCCTAACTGCCAAAATGGTCTATTTTACCTTTGTTACTTATCTATTCTCAACATATAGCAAGAGTAATTCTTTTTTTTTTTTTTTTTTTTTTTTTTT
>NW_006798665.1:0-1131 GCF_000442215.2 Lipotes vexillifer | reverse complement strand
GAAGCCACTGCAATGAGAAGCCCACGCACCACAACGAAGAGTAGCCCCCGCTCACCGCAACTAAAGAAAGCCCACATGCAGCAACTAAGACCCAACGCAGCCAAAAATGCATAAAATAAATAAATTTAAAAAAATAACTGCATAGCATTTTATAGATTTAGAACATTCTCTGTTAGACATGCTAAGTAATTTTCAATAGATAAACATGGGGAAATATTTGAATGGTGATGATGAAGTTCAGGTTATTTTTCACATTTCGTGCCCTGAGCACTTGTTTGCACGTTAGGGATTTCTCTGTGTTTGTAAAGATTAATTTGTCAGCACAGAGGTTCTAGGGCAGTATTTTCTTGAACAAATCTACTACTTTTTAAAAGTGAGAGATTCATCCCCAGGTATACTTTAATTCAGCATGTGTGCATATGCCAATGAATGGCTGAAGTCATCAAAAACTACAGAGAGAGACCCTGAAGAAAATGTTAAACATATTCACTTGAAGATATAAATAATAATAGCAAACAAGGTACAATTGACCAAATTCTTCACTCAAGAAATGACTTATATGTGGCTTATTAGGAAGCAAATTGACTTCTATGCTATTTCATCATCTGGCTGGTTACACATTTTAGCTTTTCTAAGCATGTACAGCTTAATAGAGCCTGTATTTACTTAGGCCTCTGGTAAATTATGTGAGTAATAAAAGGTAAAAGATTTTTTAAAGTATAATTATTTTAAAAAATATTTTTTACCTGATGAAAGTATGTTCATTAGGAACATTTAGAAGATATTACTCAGTAAGTAAGAAAATCTAGTTATCTGTTTCCCATGCCCCCGCAATCAGAGGTAACCACCAAAATAATTAATGATATTTTATTGGGTACATGTCCAGCTATTTCAACATCTTTATTTCAGCATTTTCTTATGTATACCTGTGTGTGATATATATGTGTATATAAAACATATGTATGCCTTACAAAGATACCATAAAGAATGTAAAATTTTGTAATTTGATTGATTATTATAGTTAGCTTTTTTTTTTTTTTTTGCGGTATGCGGGTCTCTCACTGCTGCGGTCTCTCCCGTTGTGGAGCACAGGCTCCGGACGCGCAGGCCCAGCGGCCATGGCTCACGGGC
>NW_006798661.1:0-1419 GCF_000442215.2 Lipotes vexillifer | reverse complement strand
GCAGCATGTGGGATCTTCCCGGACCGGGGCACGAACCCGTGTCCCCTGCATCGGCAGGTGGATGCCCAACCACTGCGCCACCAGGGAAGCCCCACTGTGTTGAGTCTTGAAGCAGATAATTGAGAAACTGTGTTATCTTGAGGTAGAAGGGGGTCAAGGAAAGCTAGAAGAAGCCCAGCACCATAGGGTTCACAAATGAGTGGTATGAGCCAGATGGCCAAAGAAGTAATTTCAATACAGTGTGCCCTGTGCTGGCAGAACCTAGAGGATGGACACTATACCAGAAATGGTGGCTGCTCTCAGGAGACTCTGCCTCCCCTCAGGAGAGACAAAGGAAGGAAGGCCAGGTCCTCTCTCACATTGAGAAATGCAGGAGATGCCAACCAACCAAGGGAATGCTCTGGTTGCTCTTACTTCTGAGGCAGAATATTACCTCCCTCTCTACTCACTCACATCCCACAAAGGCATTTGGAACTCAACTCAAAATTTTTTAACACTTTTTTTTTGAGGGGAAGGGTGTTTCTTATCTCTGTTATAGTCTGATTCAAAACTTTGGATCCTTTATTTAGGAAAATGCACCGGCCCACGTATTTCAAGGATTTCCAAGACCTCTGGAAGACCATCCACGGACCCAGCTTCCGCGGACTCCGGGTTTGGAATTCTTTAGTCTGGATTTCCTTAACTGCATTCATTAGCCCAGAGGATTTCAAACTTTGCCCCATAATCTCCTCAAATCACCTGGAGAACTGAAAAAATTCCCAATGCCCAGGCCACATCCTGTTCCGAATCTCTGGGGTAGGACCAGGCATCAACGCCTATGTTTTAAACTCTCCAGCTGATTCTAAAGCGCAGCTACGTTTGAGAACCAAGTTGCTGCTCTCTTTATGGCATACAGTTGATCTAATGCTTTATGGTCGTTTGCTGTCCTTAATCATTGAGCCAGAAGCAATAGAAAGGCGTCTGTCACAGAAAATAATTTACTGAGAATCATCTTAGAAAAAGGAAATAAATTGGGGTCAAGGGTGTGCATACCTTCGCAAAGTTTTCCCTGGGTCAATAAGCAGCTGAAATTTCTTCGGCGAACGCCAGGCGGCATCTTCTCCCTCCTCGCTCCTCCTGGACCGCCTTCCCACTTCTGATCGCACAAAGAGCCGGCCTCCTTCGCGGTGACATCACAAAGGGCCGATTCCCCGCCCCTTCAGCACCACCACGTGTGTCCCCGCGCCCGGCGGCCACCCGTCTCATTCCCTCGCCGGCCGGTCTGGGCAGCGGAGGAGGGTGGCTGGCAGCGGCTGGAGGCTTCGCTATGGGAAGCTGTCCCTTCGCTCTCTCGCGCCCAGCCCCCCTCCCTGGTTCTCCGCAGCCGCTGTCGGAGGAGAGCACGGGGAGGCGCGGGTTGCAGCGGCGGCTGCTTCTCCC
>NW_006798660.1:0-209 GCF_000442215.2 Lipotes vexillifer | reverse complement strand
CTTTGGCATTCATTCCCTGGAGCTTGCTAGAGATGCAGAATCTCAGGCCTACTCCAGGTCTGCCGTTTAACAAGATTCCAACGCATTCCAAGTGTGAGTAATCCATGCTGCAACTGAGCAGACCTCAGAGCTCTGGAATCCCAGAGGCGGGGGGGCGGTGCTGTGGCAGCCATTCCTGCCTAGACAGTGTGTTTCACCAGGACTGGGGG
>NW_006798659.1:0-863 GCF_000442215.2 Lipotes vexillifer | reverse complement strand
TAGGTTATGGCTTCAGATAAAGGTTACGGTTAGGGTTAGGGTTATTGTTAGGGTTAGGGAATGTGGACGATTTAGGGTAAAGGTTAGCATATGAGTACGGTTGAAGGTTAGCGTACATCTTACGGCATGGCTTAATTTTAGTGTACGGGTTAGGATTAGGGCACATGTTAGAGTATGGCCTCGGGTAAGGGTTAGGTTTTGGGTTAGCGTTAGGTTTAGGGTTAGGAAACGGAGATGGTTTAGGGTACAGGATAGGGTACGACAACGTTTGAGGGTTAGAGTATGTGTTAAGGCAAGGGTTAGTGTTAGCGTACGGGTTAGCATTGGGGCACAGTTTAGGTTAAGGCTTTGGGTAAGGGTTAGGGTTAGTGTTAGGGTTAGGGTTCGGTAACGGGGACGTTTTAGTGTACAGGTTAGTGTACGACAACTGTTGAGAGTTAGCGTATGTGTTAGGGCATGGGTTAGTGTTAGCGTGCGGTTTAGGATTAGGGCACGGGCTAGGGTAAGGCTTCGTGTTAACGTTAGGGTCAGGGTTAGGGTTAGGGTTAGAGAACGGGGACGGTTTAGGGTACAGGTTAGAGTACGACAACGGTTGAGCGTTAGCGTAGGTGTTTGTGCATGGGTTAGTGTTAGCGTACAGGTTAGGATTAGGGCACGGGTTAAGGTAAGGCTTCGGGTAAGGTTTACTGTTAGGTTTAGGGTTAGTGTTAGGGAATGGAGATGGTTTAGTGTAAAGTTTAGTGTACGACAATGATTGAGGTTTAGTGTATGTGTTAGGGCGCGGGTTAGTGTTAGCTTATGGGTTAGCATTAGGGCATGTGTTAGGGCAAGGCTTCTGGTAAGGGTTAGGGTCAGGGTTAGGG
>NW_006798658.1:1204434-1229377 GCF_000442215.2 Lipotes vexillifer | reverse complement strand
AAGATATATATATTTATAAGAGATAAAGATATATATATTTATAAGAGATAAAGATATATATATATATATATACACACACTATATACATATGAGGTCTAAAGTGTAGAGATAGAAATATGGGCTATGAGGCTAGACTGGCTGAACTTGAATCTCACTGGTTAACAACTTTGGACAAGTTATTGAATCCCCCTCTAAGTTGTCTCATCTGTAAAATGTAGATAATAATAGTATCTATTTTTATTAATATTGTTGAGAGGAATTACATGAGATAAATAAAATATGCAAAGTGCTTAAACCAGTGTATGGTACAGGTACAGAGTAAGCACTCAGGAAATTTAACTGTCACTGGCTATGGTTCCTAGCGATCAACAACTAGTTTAATCAGAAAAGGAATTTAATAAAGCATGATAGGTAGCGCCTAGAATCTCTGGTCAGAGAGTAAGAATGGAAGCCACACACCAAGGACCAATAACCAACTACAATTAAGGTTACTCCAGTGAAAATACTCAGCCATTATTACTCAGCACTGATAATGACAAAGCCATTTACACTGATGTCGTTGGAGACTCACAGTTCATGCTAATAAGAGTAGGGCCTAAGTCAGAAGCCAGATGCTAGTGCTACCTTGTTTGCGACACTTTGCTTATTTTCAAATCAAAGTCATCTTGAGCATATCTTATGAGTCTGCACATCAGTAACAAGAAAGATTGGGGGAATAAATTCTGGCTTCTCTTTAGCAGAGGCTGTACTCAAAATGTGGCAGACTCTCCAGATACAAGAAGGGTGTTTCACAGATACTTGGCATTCAAAAATATCTGATAAATATCCACTATTTCTCCCCTCTGGTAAGTGGAGGCAAAAACTTACCTAAACTTACTAGAAAAATGTGCCTCAGCATTATGTGGTTTAAATAGTTTCTTTTTATATAAAACAGTTTTGTGGATAAAGAATCAGCTGAAAGTCCAATTTCCCATCAGAACTGTTATTCACATTCCCTTCTTCCTTCATAAGATGGTATTTGGGCTCGTGCAAAACATATCCCTCATGGAGCTGGGCAAAAGAGCCCCTCAGGCCTCATGCTTACCCCCATACTGATTTCCAGTGGAGGAAGCCTGGGGAGGGTCTTGGATATGAAAGGAACCTGCATATGTGCCTCCTCCCAAAGGTTCTCAACAGGAAGTGGTATCAACTTCACTCCACTCTTGGCTTTTCTTCATACTTAACAGCATGTCACATTTGGAACCATGGTATAAAGAGGGGTAATCAAGATATATGGGTTTCATCATATACTTCACCCACCGCTGGCCTGGTAATAAGAGTGGGAGGGCTTCCCCACCTCCCTTTATGGCAGACTTTCTTCATGATATACTCTGACTTTTCTGTATCCTTGGTAAGTAGAAAATATCTGTGACCTAGCATGACAAGCCAAATATTTAATACATTAGGGCGTTAGTGGAAGCTAGAGGGTTTTAGGGGAAAAAACTGTTCTCATCCAAACCTGGCTTTCAAAACTTCAGTCTTGTAGTCAACTCACATATTTTATTTCGGATGTCAAAAGCTGAACAGTGACTGCCTCTGACTCAATGCAATCCAGCTTCCACAATTTCAATCTTCCTCACGGCAAACAGATGACTCTAGCAGAACTGGGGGAGAATCCTACTCAGGAAATGCAAAAGAGAAAAGAATATTCAGCTCTTTTAAAAATATTGCTATTAGGGATTCCCTGGTGGCGCAGTGGTTGAGAGTCCGCCCGCCGATGCAGGGGACACGGGTTCGTGCCCCGGTCTGGGAAGATCCCACATGCCGCGGAGCGGCTGGGTCCGTGAGCCACGGCCGCTGAGCCTGCGCGTCCGGAGCCTGTGCTCTGCAACGGGAGAGGCCACAACAGTGAGAGGCCTGCGTACCGCAAAATAAATAAATAAAATGAAAATAAAAATATTCCTATTATTCTACATAAAAGAGACTTGGCATGCTTATATATAAAAGGCAAGTAGATTAGAGTAGGCTGAAGTCAGACCAGAGAGAGCCAATTGGTAGGCTGAATTGCCCAAGGCAGAGGGTATAGTTTCAAAGCACAAGTAAAGGGATTTGTCTTAAAAGGAGAGAGAGCCCTTCTATTGAAATAGAGGAGAAGGGCTAGGGGCTTATAATAATCAATCATTGCTACACTGCCTCCCATTTGCTGTCAAAATTTTCTGTCTGTGATTTTTTTGTTATAGTTGTATGATTCTAACAATGAGTGAATTATAATGTTAAGAAATGTGAATGCTTTATAAGATGATTTGAAAGAGATGAGGGTGGGAAGAATGGAGAGTTATAATGTATAATAGTTATTTTAAATGGAATGCTGTTGCTGTACAAAAATGCCCCATCCTCCTGTGATCCTTCCTTTAAACATAGTTAAGTCTTTTTATTAGAAATTAATAGCCCTGTCCATTTACAACATAAGCACAAGTGTTTTATTGTTTTTGCAAAAATGAGAACATTTAGCCAGACCCAAAGTCACAAAGTGGCCTATTCTCCACATCAGCTGGTTTGGGTTTTAACCAGGACAGAGGCCTTGTCTTGTATTTTCTTTCACTGTTTCCTTTTATTATGTTTCCTTTAATGCATTTCTTTTATTCAACTTGGAGATGGAATATGGCAACAATATTTTAGACTCTTAGCTTATTCAATAGGAAATATATATTCCTGTTTCAAACAGCGCATCTGTCTACTCTCAGGAATGTTAAATAATAACAATAGCACAACGGAGCAGCTTAGGATAGGAAATGAAAACCACTGTGAGTTCTGGAACACTTGGAAGGATACTCTAGACAGAATGTAATTAAGTAGTTGGAATTTGGCCTAAGTGGTTTAGGCCACCAGGGTTAAAAATATGCTATTTCTGAGCAAAGTGCCTTAGATTTTTTTAAAGATCAGAAATATCAGCACATATAATAAGATGATCAGAACATCCTCCCTCCGTGCGTCTCCATTATAAATATTGATTCTATGTGCCTTACAGCGTTCTGTTCTCTAAGTTAAAGCCAGAAAGGAGAGGAGAGTCTGTCTTCTTGGGAAAAGGGAGAAGAGAGTTCTCTCTGTTCCCCATTAGGGCACATGTATTCTAGTTACCAGGGCTGCCATATTTCTGCCTCATCTGTTCAGCTGAGGAAAACAAATTCACCATATTGTACATATCTTTAGTGGGAAGTTACAGAAGCAAGAATAACAACAAGGAAAGGAACCTTGATGGAGAACCATTGTTCTAATGCAACTTTATTACCTGCTTCTTCTATCCAGAGCCCCAACACAAAAATATGTAGTAATGAAGTGGATCTGGGCATGAAACAAAACTCATCTCTTACTCTGCTTCCAGCACTGGGAAAGGTGAAAATAAAATGCCCAAGGAAGAAAATAACTAACGTTGATATTGTAGTATTATTATATGTGTAAGTTTAATAATGGTCCCCAAAGTAGCCAGGTCTTAATTTCTGGAAGCTGTGAATGTTAGCTTACATGGCTAATGAGAGCTTGCAGGTATGATTAAAAATCTTGGAATCTTGAATTACCTGAAGAAGAATCCTTAGAATTATCCTTTTAAGAGGGAGGTAAATGGTGATTAGACTATAGACAGAAGATGAGAAGGCCCTGTATATAGTGAAAGCCAAGGTCAATGGGGGCAGAAAGAGAAGAATCTACACCGCTGGCTCTGAAGAACAAAGAAGAGGCCATAATCCAAGAAATGCAGAGTCCTGGAGAAGCTGAAAAAGGCAAGCAAACAGATTTTCTCCCAGAAACTCTGGAGGGAATCTGGTGCTGTTCACACTTTGATTTCAGCCCAGTGAAATCCATTTAGGATCTCTGACCTCCAGAACTTTAAGAAAATAAATCTGTGCTGATTTAAGCTGCTCAGGCTGTAGTACTTTTTTTGCAGCAATCATAGGAAACTGGTATACTATACACGGTTGTGATCTACTAGTACAGTAGAATAAGCATCCTGAGAGCTCCATATATCACTTACCCAAAGTCTGATTCTCACCATTGTATTCTGAGAAAATGTTGTCCCTGTTTATGCCACAGTGTTTCAGAAAAGAATAAGAACATTTACAGACAGTCTTATTTAAATATAAAATACTGTTACCTTCAGAATATCTCAATCTAGAAAATGATAATAGCATAACATGTCAAATTTTTTTTCTGCCATGTCACCCTAAAGAAACAAACAAAAAAGTTTTTTTAGGGCTTCCCTGGTGGCGCAGTGGTTGAGAGTCCGCCTGTCGATGCAGGGGACACGGGTTCGTGCCCCGGTCGGGGAAGATCCCACATGCCGCGGAGAGGCTGGGCCCGTGAGCCATGGCCCCTGAGCCAGCGCATCCGGAGCCTGTGTTCCGCAATGGGAGAGGCCACAACAGTGAGAAGCCCACGTACCGCAAAAAAAAAAAAAAAAAAAGTATTTTTAATATAAAACTGAAAATGAAAAAATAATATAAATGCCCCCAAAAGCTTTCTGGACCACACATTTTACCTAACAGAGCATAGGAGAATGTGTGTACAAAATTAAAATAATACTGCAAAAGTTGATTGATAATTTTTCCATATCTTGTTAAATAAGTGAAAAAGTTTCCTGGGGAAAAATTAGTTTAGCATTGAGATGATTTAAAGCACCATATAAACTCATTTAAAAAATAAGACCAACAAATTTAAACTCAACTGCAATTAATTTAGTCAGCAGAAAACAATCTTTTTTACTGACAGTACACTGACAGTTAATCCATGTTTTTGTCGCTGGTTTTGGTTTTTTTTCCTTTTTTTTTTTTTACTTGCTTGTTTGTTTTTCAAATGTCTTCATTTAGTTAATAAATTTTACATATTTAATTTTACAACTGATAAATTTTCGCTACATATATCCACTTAAAATATTTCCCTGGTCACATTCCCAAATATGACTTTCAGGCACTCTACTAAATTTATTTTAACGTGAAAGGAGTTTATTCCATATCAACTGAAGCACTAATACTTACTAACCAAAAGATTCTTTATTTTAGTAGACATTCATTAAATATTTCTCTCCATTTACTTTATTTTATTTCAGACTCCCACAGATTCTCACCTGGGTTACTATAAAAGTCTGTCAACTTGTCACTTTCCACTGCCTTTTCTTTAATCATCAGTTTTCTATATTATTTTCAGAGTAATCTTTCTAATCACAGTGTCAGTACCATGATTAGAAAATTTAAATTGCTCCATATTTCTCTTAAAGTAAAATCCACACTTCTTAGTACGTTTTATAAAATCTCCATGAATAATATCTGTCATTTCTCTCCAGTCTCAGTTGTCATTCTCCAGTTTACTCAAAATTAAACATTCTTAGATTCTCTAAATTCACTGTTGCTTCTGTCTGCTGCATAGATTCTCTCTGCCTGAAAATACTTCTCCAAAATAAAATGTTTAGGGGGTGACTGGATATATGCATCTCCAAAGTGTCCAGGAGATGAATCTAAGCTGGAGTCATCCAGGAAGAAAGTGGGCTTATAAACCATGGCTACAGATGAGATTACTCATAGATGTGTTTGCAGTAAGAAGGGGCTGTGCATGAAAATCTATAGAACACTGACATTAAAAGAATGGAGAGAACAATGAACTCATGCAGAGGATTTAAAAAGGAGCAGTTAGAAAGATTAAAAAAAAAAGCAAGGATAGTGTGGTTTCATAGAAGCTTATAGAAAAGAGCATTTCCGAAGATGAGGATATTGCCAAACAAACGAATTAAGGAGAACAGAATAATGTTTGTTTGCTTGGTGATGAGGTGGTCACTCCATTTTCAATGGAATGGTAAGATTGGAAAGTTGAAGTGGTGAGGTTGGGAATTTGGACCTGTGAGTCCAGATTTCAAGATTGGAGTAGAGGAGACACAGAAATGAAAAGTTAGAATATTGGTTAATTCGATAAATGACGAAGCCATCTTGACAATGTACAAAATCTGGGGTGTAGAGGAAAATTATGTCAGATTCTTCAGTGAATGGGAAGGATTGATGGTTTAGTAGATCATAGATCCCAGAATGATGAGAAAGTAATATAGCTGTCATTTGAGCTGTATGGTACGGGAAGGTTTAAATACTCATAACAAAAAAAAAAGGTCTTACCTTGTAAAAATATGAGAAAGGAGGACATCAATCCTATTTCCCATCCTGGGGAAGAAGGAGCAATAAACACTTAAGAGCTTTGCTGATCTCTCCTTTAAGTTCCATTTAAAGATTTCCTCCTGGTATAGGAGGAAATGTCATCTAAATGTCATCTAAATGTTCAGTTTGAAGAAAATTCACTCAAACTTTGGCTAATAAGTCATGGGAGTTATCAATTCTTTACATTCTCAAGGTGACACTTGAAAGTAATGTATGCTTGCATGTGAACACTTTATTGCTTGACAGTTCTTTCTCTGTCATACATACAGTACACTGTACTTTGTTCTGTGGCACTAAGAAGTGTTTTCCACCACATTCCTTCTTACGAGCTGAGTATTTATTAGAAAAGTGTTTCTAACCCATAGAATAAGACTGTACAGCAGAGTCTTTAGAAGCCAGACTTTAGAGTCTGTCTGAGTTTGAATACCAAGTTATCTTAGACAAGTTATTCAACTGTCAAAGCCTTAGCTTTCTCACCAGCAAAATGGGGTTAATAAGTTCTATCGTGGTGAAGATTAAACAAAGCAATGTTTTACAAATGCTTAGCACAATGCATGGCACATATAAAGAGCTATTATCTTATAGACTTGTTGACTTCACGTGCCTATTCCTACCTCATTTCTGTTCTCTTAAGAACTAGAAAGAATGCTAATCAAGAAAAGGCAGAATTTCATTTATGACATGCATTCAGGAGGAGATTGCCTGGAGAACAAATGTTTTGAAACAATATTTTTTCAAAGGGTGGAACCAGTTCTCATGCTGTCATCCTTGCCCACAATCATATGCACTGGTTCCTTCCTTGGCAGAAAATGAAGTTCGCTCTTACACAGACACAGGCTTTGACTTTAATTCAAATTCTTGTTGACATGTTTACTTCTAAAGACACTTGATTTTGTGATTGGTCAACATAGGTCTAAGGTTTTGTGGGGTTTTTTGCCACAGACTTTCAGAAGTCATTGCCCTGCCGTGCTGTCCTTAAATGTTATGTCTTCCTTCTGTTTATAAGCACGCCTATATGCTTTTCTTTTTCTGTTTCTCTGACTCTACTGCCCTTTCCATTTTCTCTGCCTACTGAACTCTCACATAATCCTCAAGATCCAGATTAAAAGTTGCTCTACACCAAATGTTGCCTCCCAGCCTGAGTTAATCATTCCCTCTGCTAAATGCTAGCATCTTCTTTCTGTGACTCTAATAAACATGCAAGTCAGAATCAAAATAATGCATTTTAAAACTCATATACCTAAAGGGCACAGCCACGCATGTATGTTTTGAAAAAAAAGATAATAGAAATACCTATGTGTTTTTGTTGTGCATCCCTGGGTAAGAATAACTACTCTAGTATAATATCTATAAATAGTAACTCTTGGTTTTTAAGTCTTTCTTTTCCACTAGACTCTTAGGTCTCTGAAGAGAAAGACCTGGTTCTGTTTTTTGTGTCCACAAAACCCAGCAGGACATTGTATAAAACACACTCACTAAACTTTTATTTAATGAATGAATAAATGGAAACCAATTTTAACTCTATTAGAGCAATAGCTTGGATAGTCAATTATTATTATTATAATTAAGAAGAAAATCTGTGTAGTCTTTCCAATGTTACATATTTAATTCAAGGACTTTTTTTGTCCCAATAAGACAACTAAAATCTGAAATTTTTAAATTACTTTGCAAAAGTTACTTTGGCTCTAATTAATATACAGAATTATTAGCTACCTAGCCCTGTATGAAAGGCTGCTGTTGACAGATATTATCTAGGGTCCTGTGTAATGACTATAAAATGTTAGCGAGCAAAGCCTCAGACCACACAGGTTTAGGGTGAAATTGGATGATGTGGATCAAGAAATCATCACAAAATAAGGTTCTCTATATAGGATTTTTACTTTTTGAAACTTTTTTGAAATCACAAGCTAAGGAATTTGATGACTTTCTCTCTCTTTCCTTCTTTCCCTGGCTTCTATCATGGAGAAAAGATTTATCTCTGGGCTCCGTTCTAGAGTACACATTCTGAATTGGGCTCCGTTGTAGAGTACACATTCTGAGAGGCACTGCACCAACTCAACCTGCAGGTTGCATTCAGTGGGTGCAGAAGAAATAGCAACATGAATTAAAGTGTAGTTGATATTATCTCTGTATCATAAAGGCTGAAATTTGAGCAACTGCTGATAGAGAGATAGAGAATTTCTTACAGTATTTGTTGGTATTCATGAATACTCCACATGAGTTAGCAAGGGATTCCTCAGACAAAGGAATTGGTAGATATCAGAGAATAAGGAAAATGAAACAAATAAAATATTTAGGCAGAACTAAGATAAAGACAGTTCTGTTAAACATATCTAACCAAAGATTTCAGCAGTACTCTGGTGGTGGAAAAATTGATAATAAATGCCAATATTACCGTGTAGCTGTATACAGTTTGCAATTATAAAAAATATATTATGAGAAGGAAAGGTCTGAAAGGAACTTTGCTTCTTTGTCCAAGAACCTAGGAAAATATCATTTTTTTCTCTAGAAATAAAGACCTTAATTTACCTTTACAGCAGTTTTTGTTTTTGTTTTTTGCCTTGAGGGATTGAAGGATTTAGCTGTATCCATGCTCATAGTGAAATGATACGGGAAAAGTGAAACTTTCTGGAGAAGTTGCTCATGGGCAGAAGAAAGAACCTCAGCAGAACTTTGGTACAGCTGGGGTCAGGAACAGCTTGGATTTATGGAGCATGTAACACTTCCAGAGAAGCTTGGGGGAAAAAAACCACAACATCCTACTTCTCAATATAGAATGGGACCTCAAATCACAATTTGAAAAGTGTCAGTGGGTGATCTATAATGGCTGGAGAACTCTGGGTCACATATTTGTTTATGCTTATTAGTTATGTGATAAACCACACTTATTCCATAAAGTGGGCACACATTGTCAATCAGGTCTTTTGTTGTTTTTATAAGTCTTGATTTAATAGTTCATCTTTTGTAAGATTAAGGAAAGGTAACTTAATTAAGTGAACTCAACTGACGTTTGCTATCACTATTCTAGTACCCAAGGTAGATAGACCAATTAGGCAGCAACACTTAAAAAACAGAACCTAAACAAAGCCTGTTCCAACTGGGGTATGCCTCATGGAGGGTTATCATTCTAGGTTAATATAGAGAACCTAGGGAGATGAAAAAAGTGGAGGGCATTCTCTAATCACAAACAGAATCACATCATCCAACATTGGTTTACTCCAGGCACTCCAAGGCATCCTTGGATGTGCCTTCAGATATAATGGGGAAGCAAAATGAAGAGTTAAATACCAACCAGAAAAACTTTAATTTCCTTTTTTTCATCCAATAGTGGGAACAGGATTAACTATGTCAGAAGAATTTCCTTTTCTTTGTTTTCTTAACCATTGGCTATACACATTTGTAACTAATTCTTCCTATATTATTATTTAATTTTATTATCATAACAATTATAGATTTTTCAAAGAGAGCAATTATATCTTTTGATTTTCATGCATCTCAGCAACACCAAGGTGTCTATATATCCTCAATGTAAAATAGACGATCAGGAATTTTTCATTAGCAAATCTTATTTCTGACTTTGGAGTCATAGCTTAATCACCGAACAGTAACTAGTGATCTTTAGAAGCTTATGGATCATAAGTAACAGAATTAACCAAAAGAGAAGTAGGAATGCCACTTTGTGTTTCTGCTGGAGATGAACGGATTACGCTATGAACACAATCTCTTAACATGCACCCCTTACTAAAGGCACAAATTTGTTTGGAAGTATAAAAAAGGTTTTATTTAAGAGTAATTTGTTCTCCTGAACCTTCTGTTCCAGTGATGTTGCTGTGTACAGTGAAAGCTCAGGTGTGTGCCTGGAGCGTAGACATAAACAGGATGGCCTAAGTCACTTCACTTGCCAAACTACATTTTCTGTAAGTCTAAGGCTCTGCTTAATATTTCAAAGTAATTGTCATCATTTTGTTTTTCCTATTTTATCTGGCAAGTTAAACACTAGTTACCAACAGCATAGACCACTTTGGTGTCCAAAGTTGTTAAAGCAAACAAATGAACACATGTACACACACAATCCAAAGATGCTCTTAGGAAATTTTCTTGATTATAAGACAGTGAACTGAAAATTAATAAATGTGCATTGTAGATGGTAAGCTTAGGGTGGGGGGGCTTCCACAAGATGCTGGATGTGATATCGATGGCAGGTCAGCATGGAAGGTAGACACCATGCAAGGAGAGAAAGAAAATGATAATCAGAAAGAGAAAACTTATGCACCCCCTGATGAAATTGCAAAGTTTGGCAGTAATTGCAGAATTGTCAACAAAATGAAAAGAGTAACCACATGGGACAAAAATAAGACATTTAGGAAGGAATACATTGTAAAAGCCTAAAGGGAAATACCCTTTCTTCAGGCTGCCCTTCCCAACAGCACTGTCACTCCCCTATTCAGCCATATAAAAGTAACAGAGCATATAAAAATCATCAAAAATTTGGCAACCTGGGGCACTAAAACAGACACATAGATCAATGGAACAGAATAGAGAACCCAGAAATAAACCCACACACATATGGTCAATTAATCTACGACAAAGGAGGCAAGAACGTACAATGGAGAAAAGACAGTCTCTTCAGCAAGTGGTGCTGAGAAAACTGGATAGCTACATGTCAAAGAATAAAATTAGAACATTTTCTAATACCATATACAAAAATAAACTCAAAATGGATTAAAGACCTAAATGTAAGAACGGAAACCTAAAATTCCTAGAAGAAAACAAAGGCAGAACACTCTTTGACATAAATCGTAGCAATATTTTTTTGGATCTGTCTCCTAAGGCAAAGGAAACACAAGCAAAAATAAACAAATGGGACCTAATTAAACTTAAAAGCTTTTGCACAGCAGAGTAAACCATGGACAAAACAAAAAGACAACCTACTGAATGGGAGAAAATATTTGCAAATGATATGACCAATAAGTGGTTAATATCCAAAATATATAAACAGCTCATACAAATCAACATCAAAACAACAAACAACTCGATTAAAAAATGGGCAGAAGAACTGAATAGACATTTTTCCAAAGAAGACATACAGATGGTCAACATGAAAAGATGATCAACATTGTTAATCATCAGAGAAATGCAAATCAAAACCACAATGAGATATTACCACACACCTATCATAACAACTATCATCAAAAAGAACACAAATAACAAATGTTGGCAAGGATGTGGAGAAAAGGGAACCCTTGTACACTGTTGGTGGGAATGTAAATTAGTGCAGCCACTATGAAAAACAGTAGGGAGGTTCCTCAAAAAAATAAAAATAGGACTACCATATGATCTAGCAATTCCACTCCTGAGTATATATATATCCAGAGAAAACCTTGCACCCAAATGTTCATAGCAGCATTAATTACAATAGCCAAAGTATGGAAGCAACTTAAGTGCTCATCAGCAGATGAATGGATAAAGAAGATGTGAGGTATATATATACACACACACAATAGAATACTACTCAGCCATAAAAAAGAATGAAATTTTGCCATTTGCAGCAATATGGATGGACTTGGAGGGTATTATGCTTAGTGAAATAAATCAGACAAATACTGAAGGGTATCACTTATATGTGGAATACAAATAAAATACACTAGTGAATATAACAAAAAGAAACAGACTCTCAGATATAGAGAACAAACTAGTAGTTACCAGTGGGAAAAGGGAAGTGGGGAGGGGCAAGATAGGGGTAGGGAGTTAAGAGGTACAAACTACTATGTATAAAATAAATAAGTTACAAGGATATATTGTACAGCACAGGGAATATAGCCAATATTTTATAATAACTATAAATGGAGTATAACCTTTAAAAATTGTGAACCACTGTGTTGTATGCCTGAAACATTTAATATTGTACATCAACTATGCCTCAATTAAAAAAAATATTTAATTAAAAAAATAAATATCCCACCTCCAGTGAGGGGGTGTGTGGAATTTGGCAACCTAAGGCAAAAGAAATTTGCCTAGTCACTAAATTAAAACTGTTGTATGCTTATTCGATCTACTTAACAAATCTTGGAGCAAAGAATGGGCAAATGTGACAATTCCTTAAATCAAACAGCTTGGGGAAAATCCAGCTGGTATACATTTTCATGGTTGTTATAAAATAGTGTAGTGCTATGGAAAACAATATGGAAGTTCTTCAAAAAATTAAAAATAGAACTACCATATGATCCAGCAATCCTATTTCTGCGTATATATACATATATCCAAAAGAATTTAAATCAGGATCTCAGAGAGATATCTGCACTCCCATATTCATTCTATTCTGAAATTACAACACTGTAAATTACTATGTGGATTAGTTAATTCAGAGTTAATGTTGAAACCAAAAGCCTATAGTATATCCATCTCCATGGAAAATAAATGGATTTTGAAGAGAGATTAACTAGACATAAGACAAATTTGCTTTCAATCTGACTCATCAAAAATTTATTAGGAATTGTCATTTCTGAAAATGACATTTTAAAAACTTATTAAATAGAATAATTTAGTCAGAACTCAATATTTAAAGTTTAATAAACTGCTGACCACTCTATCATCTCAAACATAGTGTTACCACAGTGCTTTATTTCTGTATTTTTACTGGGAAAACAATAAATATTAAGAAAGTATTCTGTATATATGTACAATGATTGTAGTTCCTTCTTACTTTAAGTCTGGAAAATAATACATCTGTTTAACATCATGGCTGCTCTGGAATTCTCATTGAAAACTTTTTTTAACAGACTATTCCAAGAATATCCTTTGTTTCCTCTTACTGTATAATATTAAATCCACTGTAAACAGTGAAAGCTTAGCCTTTCACTCCCCTCTTTGGTACCCTCTGATAAATCAAGAAACAGAAGCATTTTAAATATGTTTACATATTAGATATTTAGTTTATCAATTATTTCTTCCCCCAGTCACTCTTCCAGAAACAAGCTGGATATAGACAGACACAAGACACTTTTTGCCAGCAGTTTCACTTTAGTTTGCATATGTGCTTAATTGTACAGAATGTACCAAGTGTTGTTGCTATTTTCAGTTTCTTTGCTGAAAAATGGGATCTGGTTTTTGTGAGGCCTCACCATTCATATTTGATTGCCTGAAGAAATTTGTTTGTTTGAAATTTGTCTATAAATATTTCAGTACCTTCACATTGCCTTAATTGTTCACAGTTTTTCTCAACTGTCCCACCAACTGGCTGCTCCTTTTAACAGATGAGGGTACAATATTGCTGACAATATTTTAGCATAATCTTATCAGAATCAAAATGGTCTACAAGCTAATATTCACTCATATCATTTACTTTTGCATAGCATACAAAGTACGGGAAATGAATTGTAATTTTGTTCTAACCTTTCCTGAAAGAGCTCACAATTGATTACATCTTCTTCCCCACTGAAGGTTTAGTATCTCTCTTTTTTTTATATCAAATCTAAATTCTACATGTTTTAACAATTATATCGTTTATATACATTCATATGTAATCACTCTTTAGATTTTAGCTCTACCCACTTTACCATAATAGACAATTCTATTAAAATTTTTCTTCAAAGTTATTAAGCAGTTAAATGCCTAAAGCTATACCTATAAACTCATGAAGACTGAAAACAGTGTCGTTTTATGCTGCTGACATTCATGCCTTGTTTATATGCATAGCTTTCCAGGTTTTCATGGCTGTACAATTAATCTAATATATTTTGAGCAAACTACTGTGTGCCAAATATTAGGAGGCTGATTTCTAAGCATCATAATCAATCACAGGATAACTGAAAAGCCTGTGTGTTGCATTGTACATGCTGCTCCCCAGGCTGTTGTATGACAAGTCACCTTGGCACCCAGGACACTTACATGAAAAGCCACTTGTAACACAATGCCGTTAGAAGGGGTCTGTACAGTGTAAGGTTCAGCACCAAATGGAGTGAGTGTCCTGTAGAGTTGTAGGATACAGTTTCTCAGTTGCCAGATTCTGGCACTGGTGGTTTCTCTCAATGCCAATTTTTTTCATCAAAAATCTATTCTATATTATTCTTCAAAAAAGAAATTATATCCTTCCACTATAAAATAGCATAATAAAAATTTAAAGTGTCTGTAAGTAAATACTACACTGGAGAAATGAAAAACTAGATTCAAAAAACCAAACATGTGTATAGATGGAAGGGAAAACTCAGATAACTGTTTTCAGAGTAAAGCACAATAACAATGCCTCACTAAAAGCTGGCACCGTTCAAGGAAACACCCAAGAAGAGACCACAACATGTTTAATTCCTCTTCGTGGGGGACAGTTACAATAGCCCTGATAATTCTGTGTAGTTAGAACCAAGGAGGTAAAGGTCTACCATAAATACTTCTCATTTAACTAAGAAAATTATATTAAGATATTTAGTTATTAACCAAAGAGATCTGATTTGGCAATCAGATTTTGAACAAGAGATCTTTCTTCTAAACAGCAATAACAACAACAAACACATAAAATAACTGCATCTTGAAATATTTTCAATGTATCAATATTTTGTCGATTTGTTTTACAGAATATCACCAGGTTTTTGTTGTGTTGAAGCAAACAAAATCCACATACTGTTAACATAAAAAAAATACATGTTGGAAAGTTAAATATGCATTATGCCTTATTTGTACTATAATATTGTAAATGCACATATTTCTCTTTTTTAATTAATTTTTATTGGAGTATAGTTGCTTTACAGTGTTGTGTTAGTTTCTACTGTACAGCAAAGTGAATCAGCTCTACGTATCCATATGTCCCCTCTTTTTTGGATTTCCTTCCCATTTAGGTCACCACAGAGCATTAAGTAGAGTTCCCTGTGCTATACAGTAGGTTCTCATTAGTTGTCTATTTTATACATAGTGTCAATAGTGTATATATGTCAATCCCAATCTCCCAATTCATCCCATCCCTGCCTTCCCCCTTCGTATCTATATGTTGGTTTTCTACATCTGTGTCTCTATTTCTGCTTTGCAAATAAGATCATCTATACCATTTTTCTAGATTCCACAAATATGCATTAATATACTATATTTGTTTTTCCTTTCTGACTTACTTCACTATGTATGACAGTCTCTAGGTCCGTCCATGTCTCTAGAAATGACCCAATTTCCTTCCTTTTAATGGCTGAGTACCACATCTTCTTTATCCATTCATCTGTCAATGGACATTTAAGTTGCTTCCATGTCCTCGCTATTGTAAATAGTCTGCAGTGAACATCGGGGTGCATGTGTCTTTTGGAATTACATTCTTCTCAGGGTATATGCCCAGGAGTGGAATTGCTGGGTCATATGGTAATTCTGTTTTTAGTTTTTTAAGGAACCTCCATACTGTTCTCCATAGTGGCTGTATCAATTTACATTCCCATCAACAGTGCAAGAAGGTTCCCTTTTCTCCATACCCTCTCCAGCATTTACTGTTTGTAGATTTTTTTTTTTTTTTTTGCAGTACGCAGGCCTCTCACTGTTGTGGCCTCTTCCGTTGCAGAGCACAGGCCCCGGACGTGCAGGCTCAGCGGCCATGGCTCATGGGTCTAGCCACTCAGCGGCATGTGGGATCTTCCCGGACCGGGGCACAAACCCGTGTCCCCTGCATCGGCAGGCGGACTCTCAACCACTGCACCACCAGGGAAACCCTGTTTGTAGATTTTTTTAATGATGGCCTTTCTGACTGGTGTGAGGTGATACCCCATTGTAGTTTTGATTTGCATTTCTCTAATAGTTAGTGATGGTGAGCATCTTTTCATGTGTTTCTTGGCATATTTCTCAATTTAATTATTGCAATATAACACTTGCAGTATAACACTATTTCACTTTATGTTTTTAAGCATAGAGTTTTTATTAAAAACTATTTTCTATGTTTTATTCAGTGATATTAAAAATTCAACATATAACACTCTATAAAGAAAAATAATAATATACAGAGTATATACAGTCTGATCATAATAAGCAACCTCTGGGTTGGTTGAAAGTATAATTTTATTGAACAAACATGAAACAGTCAAGACAATTGATTTTATAAGACATTTAAACTAACGTTATTGAGCTCTTTATTACAGGTAGCAGCTGTGCAAAACAATTTACAAAATTGATTTTTTTTCCTTTAAACAACCTTAAAATTAGGTACAACTGCTGTGCCTATTTTATTTAAATTCAGTGCGAGGACAACAGATTCAATCTGCGTGGTGCTAGATGCATAATTTTATTTGTTAAATACATGTTTTGAGTATAATATTTACTCAGTTAAATATGTTTTTTAACAATTATTAGGTAGAAGTGTTTGATTTAAAGCATCTCCAGTGAGGAAAAAGGTGTTTATTATTCACCATGAAGTGTTTCTATTTTCCACTTGTTTTCTGACTTTTTTATGTTTTCTCCTTTTGTTCTTAACATAAACATATTCTGAGATCACAGATAATTACTTAAGTGCATGTTTTGGTTTTGACTCATACTCTAGCCAAGAATGAAGGTAGGGTTGATTGACTCTCCTCCAGAAAGAAAAGGGAAGGGAAAATTCAATATAAGCATAGCCGTTCAAAACACTATGGATTTATGTACTTTTGAAATCCTGGAAAGAGATGAATTCCATGCAGCATCCCTGGACAGCATTTGTGCTTTGTAGGTGTTGTAGATATGAAGTACTTTTCTCTAGATGGCAAGCCTTGACTGGAAACATTATATCTGCCAACTCTCAATTATCCACAGACTATTATTAAATTTGAAAATTAAACAGGCCTCTGCTTTCTCTTTATTTTACTTACATATTTTTTCTTCCTGCTAAATTTTTGACAGTCTCACTGCCAAGTGGTTTTCCACCAAAATATCTTTGTTCTGGAAAAGAGCAAAGAAAAATCAGTCACTTTGAATCCTGTTAATGGACTAGGTAGAAAAGATTTGGTTAGAGAAAAAATTAGCTCACCTAACACCCAACAAACTTCCAAGAATAATCTTGTCATATCCTAGGTAGTAGACAGTTTAGAAAAAGATTTTTCATTTGAGGCTCTGAAATTGTCTTAAAAGTCAAAATACCAGCCAATAGCAAGTATGTGGCAATACATAATATCTGTTGCCTGTTATAAGTAAGGTGTAGTCTTGCAAGAGTTGACCATTTTTGTTATAATCAAGCAGACGTTGTACTTGCAAGTAAAATTTTGTTATAAGCAAACAGACATTTTACTGTATTTTTCCCTAGTTCAGCAGAATAATTTGGCATCAATAAAGATATATATATATATAAAACTTTCCATAAATTTGGCAAGAGTACTGTCACGATTAAATTTCCATTGCAGAGAAATTTTAAAGCATATTTTCCAAACAGAATGTTTAGAAACAAAATGTATAGCTAAGAAGCGTTATTAAAGTGACTCAAGTAAAATTTAGTTTTCTTCTATTGCCTGAAGGGCAATATATGAAGAAACTAGATTATACATGCATGCATTATTTTTTCTAACTAAAAATCTCTTTTCGCTTCTCAAAAGATTTCAAAAGGGACCACTCTAAGAGTATATTTTCATGGGAACTTCCTCTAATTCCTACCAGTCCCAAGGTATTTTTAGGTTAGCTCTAAAGGAAAAAGGAAAAGTCTAGTCCATGATCTGTGCATTAAATGTTTAATTTAATGTTTAATTAAGGGATCTGCGCAATTTCTCACTTTTTAATCCAAATGTTTGGTACTATAAAAACATAAACATAGTCTTATAATAGGTGAAGGAACTCCCCAAGGAAAGCCTGTGTTCAGTTTCTTTTAATGAGAAGCAAATGATAAAAAGATGATCAGGCAATTTTTACCACTTCTTTCTGTCTGACTTTCACTAACATAAATTTTTATATGTGCTCAATTTTAAGATAATACCCCAAATATTGATAAATAGGTTTTGAATCAACACTAGATGTATATGATATGGCAATTTAAAAGTTTCTTTTTCTTGTTTAGACTTTTCATACAAAGCTACTTTCAGTGAAGGTACTTAAGAACTTTTCTCAATTTAATGTTTTTGTCAAATATTTCCTACGTGTCTAGTAAGATGTTAAGCATCATGGTGATATTAAAAACTAGGTTTGGCACAAACAAGTTACATATTGTAGATAAATCAACTGAAAATAATATGTAATATGTATAATCTGGTCAGAATGCAGGGGAATTTGAAAAGACAGGGATCTTTCGATGAGTTAAAAAAGAGAACAAGGAATAATCTACTAAGAATCATCATTATGTTCCCACACAGCAAACTGACACTTGGTAGGTATTTGGAAAATACCTATAGAATAAGTAACGGAGTTTGAGGACTGGGTAATCTAATCTATATAATGTGTCATATAACCTGGAACTTGAGTATGACTCAATGAGGAGTTTTATATTCCACAGCTATATGGCAGTAGCCCAGTCCTGATAAAGATGAGAGAATTCTGACCAATATCAGAGATATCCCTGGGCCACTGCTGATGGGGAATCATGGTCAATAATCTGAGAAATACCAACAACAATGAGCACAGGATTACGGTAGCCCAAAACAATGTCTCAACCATCAATGTCCTGCCTTGCAATCCTTAACGAATTTTAAGGACGGCATTGACAGACTAAAGAGCTGGAAAAACAAGGAACATGTCTGACATTCAGTATATACATTCTTTTCTCTTTATCTTTCTGTTTCCTACCCTGCTTCCTTCTTGCTCCCTACCTTCTCCATTGTACTTACAAAAGTAAAAGCAATATTTGATATTATACAATTTGAAAACAGTTTATTCTGACATTAATGTTTAAGTGAGTGCTACGTTAAGAACTATGATCAAGCCTCTTTTGTTCTTGCCTAATTACAGATAAGAAAAGCATTCTGTGCAATAAAAGTAGTTTTGTCTTCCCAAAGTTCAGGGAATGATATTTATCCAAAGGCCAAATGTCCCATCTTCAGAGCAGAGGTGTCATGCAGTTATGGTGTCATCATAGAATGCAGACCATCTGGGAAAGCGGGTCCTTACCACACTCTTCTAGACCCTGCTGACAGAAGGACTGCACGTTACAGTGGGTTGCCATTCCACAGCTGCTGACTGGATGAATTTCCCAGTAGAACTCTTCAATTAGTTAGTTACTTCTAGCCCATTCCCCATAGAAGATGCAAAAGGCTAGCACCTGCTTGTTTTGAATGCTAAGAAAAACAGAGGCTCTGAGAAAGTCCTCAGAACATGTAGGGATGAAATAATGCAACCAAGAAACTTAACAGAGGATCTGCCAGTAGGAAAATTTTCCAGTGGATTAAGGGTTTGGACAGTTAAACTCAACTAACTGAGAAAGGAAAGGAGTTAAACATGTGTTCAACTCTCGTTGCACGGTTGACCTGACACGTAAAAAACTGATTCCTGTTGGAGCAAGTGTAGGACTAATTCTATGAAGTCAGTTTGGGTCATTTTAATTCTCTCTTCAAACAGACAAGTGACTCATTCTTCAGACAAGTGACTCATTCTACCAAAATTGAATTGAATTCATAATTCATGACTGAACATTTTATTTACCTTTGTTTCAACAAATTCTTCAGAAAAATGCCGTATTCTCAGAATTTTCTTTTATGATAAAACTGTACCTAATTTCAACATATGCAAAGTTTTGTTTATTAAAATAGAAGTTAAACTTTTATAAGCCTTTTAAGGTAATTTCTGCTGACTCAAGCTTAACAAGTTTCCATCTCTAAAGAAGGTATTTTGAAAAGAGAAACAGGGTATCACAAAAGAAAACACTCATATGTCATAAAAATTAGCAAGTATAAAACAATTGTTTGAAGAAAAGGAGGATATTCTTTTATATTAATCTAGAGATTAATCTCTTTGAGTGTCTTACACAAAATGAAGAACACCAAACCCAGGTTCTCCTTGAAATAAGCACCTGTTCCCTACCTTCTTCCCATGTATTTGTGTGCATATTTACTTTTGTTTTATGTTTTAAATCGTAGTTTAAAAAATGGGTGTTCAATGTAAAAATTTATACAGTATAGAGAAGTTAAAAAGGAAAAATACCTGAAACACTATCACCAAGAAATAAACAAAAATAAATTTGAGAAAACATCTATCTAGACTTCACTCTATATCCAATCTAGGCATATTTATCTATATCTTATCTGTGTTATAGGTACATAGACAGATACAAAGCCTGATAGAGACTTTATGATGATAAAGCATCTATATTGTACAGACTGTTTTATAACCTTTTATTTCATTCAATATTTTGCATGTCTATAAAATAGAACTGCATTATTCATTTAGATATGTGAATCATAAACATACTAATTTCACTATACTTTTGCCATCACTGGGTATTAATTTTTTTCTAATCTCATGAGTAAAATATGATATTTTTTTGTTTAATTTTATTACATTTATTTGGTTTTTAGTCAAATCAGAAAATTTTTTAAATGTTAGTGACTGTTTGTATTTATCTGCTTGGGAAATTGCCTGTTCAAACCTTGTGTATTTTATTCTATTTAGTTGTTTTCTTTTGTTCTTAATAATTTCTTACAGCTATTTGTATATTACTCTTATTAAGTTCTATATATCTTATATGTTATAAATAATATAATGTATACAATATTCCCAGACTTTCATTTATTATGTGAAGATAAATACATATATGTATGTGTGAATATGAACAATAGTACTTATTTTCATGAATGGAATTCTCACTTTCGATCATATTCTTTATGGAAGACTGCACGATATTTATTCTGTATTGCATACAGAATATGCATTTTCTTTAATTTTGGTGGGCAAGGAACAGTGTCTAGTAATAAAGTAATTTGTTATAGGACACTGTGTAGAAGAGATAAGAGAGAAGGAGGAAAGAAAGAGAAAGAAAAAGATTGAGAGAAGAGTGAAAAGAAAAAAGGATTACCTACAGGGATTTTTCCCAATTGGCTTGATACTTTAATTGTTATTGTCAATCAAGCAAGAGACCTGTGAGTAGGCACCTACTTTAGAATTCAAAAGCTTTATCACTTGTTACCAACCTTTTTTCCCCAATAGTGAGCAAACTATCAGTTCCCAAATTTGTGTCATTATTTGAAGACACAGGCTAAGCTTCAACTGAAAGAACTCTCACTGCACAATATTTAGTCTTGGATGGACATTTTCAAACAGAGAATGATTTATAAAAGCAGAAGACTGATTCATTTATGTAATGAGAAATATCACCATCCAGCAACCAGGCTCTGTCATCACTTTCCCAAAGTTGTTTGGTCACAGTGTGGTCAGAAATATCAGAACAAGATTGGGGGCGGGGGTGATTCCTCGATCCCATCATATAATGAGAGTCATCACTATATAATGAATGCTAGATGGTTCCCTTATAACAGCATGACCAATACATCCAAATTGGTCTCACAAGGCATTATTCTTTTTAGATAGGCATAGCCATCTATGTCTCTATGGCTGTCTGGCTTTTTTTTTCAAGTCTTCTATGGCTGACCAAAACCATTCTGATTGACATCCATCTTTTTCGAGAACACAGGTTCTTTCTAGCCCTTCTATCCTAGAAACCATTCTTCTTCTTCTTCTTTTTTTTTTTTTTTAATGACTTCAAATAGGTCTGTTCTGTTCTAATCTGTTATTTAAATTTTAATTCTCAGAGTACCATGTCATTTTCAAATTATTATGGTGTGCCTCATGTTATCTCCCAAATATCACTTAAAATAAAATTTCTGAATTATAAACCAAACCTTCATTTTTAGTAGTAACAAAAAAGTTTTAAATTCCTGTTGTAAATGCCAGAAAATAGTCATAATGACAATAATTGCAATATTTAACAACATATTCATATAATTAGATAAACTTGATCAATACTTCATAGTACTAGTAATAGTATAGGAATATGATACAGAAAAAGAAAATGATTTCTGCCTAAAAACATTTAAATATATGTATAAACAGTGATAAGACTGCAGTTTTTCAGAGCCCATCAAAATTTCACGGCTTTTTAAAACTTTTTGTTTGTTTGTTTATTTTATTGAAATATAGTTTACTTACAATGTCATGTTAGTTTCAGGTGTACAGCAAAGTGATTCAGTTATATATATATACACACATATGTATATATATATTCTTTTTCAGATTCTTTTCTATTATCGGTCATTATAAGATGTTGAATTTAGTTCCTAGCATTATACAGAAGATCTTTATCTATTTTATATATAGTAGTGTGTATCTGTTAATCCCAAACGCCTAATTTATTTCTCCTCCAGCCTTTCCCCTTTAGTAACCATAAGTTTGTTTTCAGTGTCTGTGAGTCTATTTCTGTTTGGTAAATAAGTTCATTTGTATCATTTTTTTAGATTCCACATATAAGTGATATCATATGATATTTATCTTTCTTTGTTCGACTTCATTTAGTACGATAATCTCTAGGTCTATCCATGTTGCTACAAATGGCATTATTTATTTTTCTTAGCTGTTCCTCTGTCAATGGACCTTCAGGTTGCTTCCATGTCTTGGCTATTGTAAACAGTGCTGCAATGAACATTAGGGTGCAGGTATCTTTTCAAATTAGAGTTTTTGTCTTTTCTAGATATATGCACAGGAGTAAGATTGCTGGATCATGTGGTAACTCTACTTTCAGTTTTTTATGGAACCTTCATACTGTTCTCCATAGTGGCTGCACCAATTTACATTTCCAGCAACTGTGTAGGATGGTTCCCTTTTCTCCATACCCTCTTCAGCATTTATTATTTGTAGACTTTTTGATGAAGGCCATTCTGACTGGAGTGAGGTTTTGCTTTGCATTTCTCAAATCAAAATCAATTTCTCATTGTAGTTTTGATTTGCATTTCTCTAATAATTAGTGAAGTTCAGCATCTTTTCATGTGCCTTTTGGCCATCTGCATGTCTTCTTTGGAGAAATTTCTATTTAGGTCTTCTGCCCATTTTTAAATTAATTTTTATTGGAGTATAGTTGCTTTACAATGTTGTGTCAGTTTCTGCTGTACAGCAAAGTGAATCAGCTATTGTATACATATATCCCCTCTTTTTTTGGATTTCCTTCCCATTTAGGTCACCACAGAGCATTGAGTAGAGGTCCCTGTGCTATACAGCAGGTTCCCATTAGTTATCTATTTTATACATAGTAGTGTATATATGTCAGTCTCAATTTACCAATTCATCCCACCCCCCTTCCCCCCTTGGTGTCCATACATTTGTTCTCTACATCTGTGTCTCTATTTCTTCCTGCCCGTTTTTTGATTGGGTTGTTTGTTTTTTGATGTTGAGCTGTATGAGCTATTTGTATATTTTGGAAATTAAGCCCTTGTTGGTTGGTCGCATCATTTGCAAATATTTTCTCCCATTCCTTAGGCTGTCTTGTCATTTTGTTTATGGTTTCCTTTGCTGTGCAAAAGCTTTTAAGTCTAATTAGGTCCCATTTGTTTATTTTTACTCTAAGAGATGGGTCCAAAAATATACTGCTGCAATTTATGTCAAAGAGTCTTCTGCATATACTTTCTTTTGGAGTTTTATAGTATCTGTTGTTACATTTAGGTCTTTAATCCGTTTTGAGTTTATTTTTGTATATGGTGTTAGAGAATGTTCTAATTTCATTCTTTTACAAGTAGCTGTCCAGTTTTTCCAGCACCACTTATTGAAGAGACTGTCTTTTCTACACTGTATATTCTTGCTTCTTTGTCATAGATTAATTGACCATAAGTGTATGGGTTTATTTCTGGGCTTTCTAACCTGTTCCATTAATCTATGTGTCTGTTTTTGTGCCAGTACCATACTGTTTTGATTACTGTAGCTTTGTAGTATAGTCTGAAGTCAGAAGCCTGATTTCTCGAGCTGTGTTCTTCTTTCTCAAAATTGTCTTGGCTATTCAGGGCCTTTTGTGTTTCCATACAAATTTTAAAATTATTTGTTCTAGTTCTATGAAAAATGCTGTGGGTAATTTGATAGGAACTTCATTGAATTGACTAGATTGCCTTGGGTAGTATTGTCATTTTAACAATATTGATTCTTCCAATCCAAGAACACGGTATATCTTTTCATCTGTTTGTGTGGTCTTCAATTTCTTTCATCAGCATCTTATAGTTTTTGGAGTATAGGTCTTTTGCCTTACATAGGTTTATTCCTAGGTATTTTATTCTTTTTGATGTGATGGTAAATAGAATTGTTTCCTTAATTTCTCTTTCTGATATTCCATTGTTAGTGTATAGAATGTGATAGATTTCTATATATTAATTTTATATCCTGCAACTTTACCAAATTCATTGATGAGGTCTAGTAGTTTTCTGATGGCGTCTTTAGGTTTTTGTATGTATATTATCATGTCATCTACAACAGTGACAGTTTTACTTCTTCCTTTCAAATTTGGATTCTTTTTATTTCTTTTTATTCTCTGATCTCTGTGGCCAGGACTTCCAAAGTTATGTTGAATAAAAATGGTGAGAGTGGGCATCCTTGTCTTGTTCCTGATCTTAGAGGGAATGCTTTCAGCTTTTCACCATTGAGTATAATATTAGCTGTAGTTTTGTCATAAATGGGCTTTATTATGTTGAGATATGTTCTCTCTATGCCCACTTTCTGGAGAGTTTTATCATAAATAGGTGTTGATTTTTGTCAAAAGCTTTTTATGCATCTATTGAGATGATCATATGGTTTTTATAATTCAATTTTTTAATGTGGTGTATCACATTGATTGATTTGTGGATATTGAAAAATCCTTGCATCCCTGAGACAAATCCCACTTGATCTTGGTGTATATCCTTTTTTTT
>NW_006798658.1:1164107-1204279 GCF_000442215.2 Lipotes vexillifer | reverse complement strand
AACCCGCGTCTCCTGCATCGGCAGGCAGACTCTCAAGCACTGCGCCACCAGGGAAGCCCGGTGTATATCCTTTTAATGTATTGTTGGATTTGGTTTGCTAGTATTTTGTTGAGGATTTTTGCATCTATGTTCATCAGTGATATTGGCCAGTAATTTTCTTTTTTTGTGATATCTTTGTCTGGTTTTGGTACTGGGTGACTTTTTTATTGTGTTTTTTTTTTTTTTAATTATACTTCTTGTCCAAATTATGAGGAAATTTGTTCTTTGTTTCTACAAGTACTGGCCAATGCATCATATGGTAATACACTAGTATTTGAATATTACCTTATTTTTCCCCATTCTTTTGATAGAGACTATAACCATCAGCAAGTGGTCAAAAATAAAACAACTAGACACAAAAGAAAATTCTAAAAAAGCAAAACCCTGGATCATCTATTTCTGAATAACTGAGGGTTGGCGCATGTCCACGACATTTTCTGAATAATCTAGAGGGACTTATTTGTCTTTGAGCACACTAAAACCAACTCTTTCAAATGGTCCCCAGTTTTAAGGAAACTTAAACTCTACTGGTTAAATAAGAATTCAAGCTGATTTCTCAGTTCATATAATAAAAGTAATGTGTGCTGTCCCAGGTTCAGGTGTTCTGAATTTTTAAAAGTATGCAGTAAATTTGATAATTAACTTTTGGATAAGAAAGCATGCAGGATATAGAACACACTTCAGGAAGAAAAAAAATACGTGTGGTGTTAGCAGAATGGGAAGGCTGCCCAGAACATGTCCCCTGCTATAAGATTAGTTTGGGAATTAGGGATTTACAGTGCCTACCCCCATCTAGAGGGGACTTGGCAATATTCCCTAGAACTGCAAAGATAAATTGGTGGGAGTGAAAGAAATAAGTAAAGGGCAGAGGCTGCTGGAAAACAGGCTTTCCTATCACCAAGCTGTGATATTGTAAAGAGTTTTGAAACAAACCTAGGTTCTAGCCTGAGAAAGACAGTTTTTGGATGTTAACATCGACAGCAACTGACCAGTCCAGTCTCCTAATAGTCAGCCTGAGAAACATAAAAGTCCATCTTGGGAGAGGAAGTTGTGGTGGGGTCATCCACTCAGCCAAAGAGCTCCCTAGCATATCTCCTGTCACAGTGTCATGCATCTAGTGGAGTTTTGAGAAGACTGGATGATAATGGTAAGGATGATGGCAATAATGAACGGTGACAATGGTGAGATTTGAAAATAATTAGAAGACTGCTGCAGGAAGGAAGAATTCATTCTTTTAAAAAATCTGAATATTTGAATATAAGTGGGGTACATATGAGACACTGGCAACGAACTTAAATGTATTCTTTTCTAAAGGAAATCCATCAGAATCTGCTGTCTTTCAAAAATAAAGTAAAACAAAAAGAGATTGTAACATAGTAAAGTAGTTTCTAAAAGCTACTGCAAAAATAAAATGCTTGAATTCCTGAAGGAACTTATTTATATTAAGCAAAATAAAGCAGAATTTAAAGTTTGCCAGTTTGGGGACCTCCCTGGCAATCCAGTGGTTAAGACTTTGCCTTCCAATGCAAGGGGCCCCGGTTCGATCCCTGGTCAGGGAACTAGATCCCGCATGCCGCAACTAAGAGTTCACATGCTGCCGCTAAGGAGCCCACGTGCTGCAAATAAGACCTGGTGCAACCAAATTAAAAAAGATTAAAAATAAAGTTTGCCAGTTTGCCTGGAATTTCCCCTCACCTGCCCCTAGACACCGCTTTTGATTACTTATTTTGCTCTCCATTGTCTTCCTGTCCTTTACTATGAGAAAATTCCAATTTAAAATAACATCATTGGCGGTCTCATTTTAAATATTTTAATGGGCACTCAAATGTAATTTATTATTGTTCCCCTTTATGTCTTCCTTCCTTCTTCTTTCCACTCTTTCTCTTCTCCCATTTCTTCTTTCCCTTTCTCCTCTTCATCCCTTCCCCCTACCTGCTTACTTTCTTCTTTTTCTCTTTCCCCACCGCTTGTAACCTAGAAGGTGAAAACAGCCCGCATTTCCTCAAAACAAAGATGTTCATATTGTAGTATTTCTGTTATAAATATAAAGAGGGAGAAAGAAACAAAACAAAACAACCCTAAGTCCCAAACTACATAGGTGCAAATTTTATCCTAGCTCTTCTGCCTGCCAGGCCTCCTCAGTTGGCTTTTTCTCCACATTTAGAAGCACAGATTTCAGGCCACAATGACACAAATCCAGCCCTATTCCAGATCTCAGTGTATTAGGCCTTTCCGAGGCTTCTCCACAATCTGGTGCATGTAGACTTAACCATTCACTGGAATAATGAACTGAGCAGTTTGCATGGGGAGTGTTAAGAGTTCCAGACTCAGTCCAGGCTGATGCTATGTACATTTCACTGAAAGTTATTTTATTTTTCAAACCAGAGAAACTCAAATATAGCAAAACTTATACCTTTAACAGTGTTGTGACTGGCAATGGCTTCTAATGTAGGCCATCTCCATGAAATGGTGTTAGTCCTGGCAAAAAAAAAGGAAAATCTTCATAGAAGTCTTTAAACTTTCAAAAAACATTTTTAGATTTTTCCTTCAGTAGCATGCTGTATTTTTCAGTATAGGAAGACATAGGGTCTGCGTTTATTGCCTGACAACGTGGAAATTTTTCTTTACACTTCAGCTATACTATTAAGGAAAAAAATAGGACTGAATTTGTAGGACCATGGCACAGCATCACTTTCCTTAGATGTGAACAACGGGAAATTGTGAGAGCTGAAGTGCACACCTCAACCCCTACACAGAAAACTAGATGCAAGGCAGATCTGTGTTAAAATATCTATAAATTTTCACTCATGAGATGAATAAGTTCTGAGGATCTAAAGTGTAGACTGGTGACTATAATTAATAACACTATATTGTATACTTGAAATTTGCTCAGAGAATAGATCTTCAGTGGCTTACCAGAAAAATAAAAATAGATAACTATGTGAGTTGATGAAGTTAATTATATATTGATTAACTTATTGTGGGAATCATGTCATAAAGAATACATATATGAAATCATCACATTGTATACTTTAAATATATTACAATTTTATTTCAATAAACCTGGAAGAAAAATAAAATCAGTCTCATCTTCAGATCCTCACTGCTCTGTAGGGTTGCCAGATAAAAATAGAGGATGCTCAGCTAAATTTGAATTTCACATTAAACATCAAAGGATTTTTAGTACAATATGCCATACTTATCCTAAAAAGTATTTGGTATTTATTTGAAAATCAAATTTAACTCAGAGTCTTGTAATTTTTTCCACTGTGCTAAATCTATCTCTCCCACACTATAACACACCTCTCCCAACTAGTCCCTTATCCTATTTTTGTCTTCTTTGTACTTATCATACAGTCTGGTATTACATTGTTCATTCATTTTTTTACTGGGTCATTGTGTTCCAGCACTGAAATGTTAGCTCTGTGGAAGTGGAGGTGTTTCTATTTTATCTCTCACCAGAACTTGAGCCCCTAGAACAATGCTCAGCATATAATAGTTGCTCAATAAATGTTGAATTAATTTATTGAATTAATGAATGAGACATTTATCTCAAAAACCTGTTGCTTGTCCATCAGATATACATATAATTTATATGGATAACTAAATCTATAATATTTGCTGTTTGTCTTTACTTTTGATGTTTTTTTTCCTAGTTAGGTTGAAGCCATTCAAAGATAATGGATGAGGCTAATATTTGTTGAATACTTACTATGTGCCTGCACTCTAAGTTATGTATGCTTAATGCTCACAAAAACTTTATAAAATTGGTACAATTTTTACTATCAGTTTGGCAGTAAGAAAGATGAGGCTTAGCAAATAATCATGTGTAAGTTCATATAATCCAGTTATCAAGCAAGATTTGGAGACTTCATTTAAAACTGTCCATGGATTAAAGCATTTTCTCACCACTTATTCTTTGTTGTTATTATCTTATAGTAGTGGAAACTTAAGAGATACATGAACAATATTCTTACATTTTTTTCTTTTTATGAAAATGTGTTTTTACAAATCCTTGTCTAATATACTGACAAAAAGTAAAGAAGAGAAATTACTAGCAAACAACTAACGTAAATGAATCTTCCCTAACAAACTAAAATCAGTTTACTGCTTCATTTCCCAGAGATGAAGTTATATGGCTTTTTAATTAATTTTTCTTCACAAATTACAAATAATTAAATATAGTATTAAACAATACAATTTCACAAGAGTTTTAATTTTGGGTTTTACTAATACAATTCTACATAAATTCAGAGAAACTGAGAAGAGAGGGCTGCAGTGTGTTTTCTTATGTTATTCAATATTCTACAGGCTTCCTTCCAAACCAAGCAACTGAAATGAAACACAGCTTCCCTTCCCAAGAGGGTTTCACTTGTTCCCTTTCTTGCCTCCATTCCCTCGACCCCCTCGCCTTTCTTCCTGTGTTTTTGACTTTCCTTCTCTTTCCTTCCACCCACAGCACTTTTGAAATGGCCTCAGATGGGAGGGTGAAATCAGAAAAATACCTATAGAACCCTCTACACGTGGATCTGGCAGGCATTCAACACAAATGCAATTAGAGGGCTTACCCTTGCGTGAAATATTTGCTTTCCTAATAGTCACCAACATTAAATTTTAGGAATGCTAGGGCATAGTGTTTCTGTGTCAGAACTAGGATCCTCAACTTCTCTTTCCTCAAAGTTACTGTTCTTAAACTTTGCGTGTAGTATCAAAAGGCCCACCAAGCAATAAATAGGAAAGCATGAATTTCATTAAAATCCATTTTGGACAACTGCATCTACCATTGGTATTCTTTGGCCAGGGTCTAAGAAGTTATAGCACACCCACACAGAGGCACTGAAGAGCATTGTTCATACAATAAATATTAAATGCTAGAGTACACCATGCCCTGTGCTCAGACCAGTGTGAAGCCCTGCCCTGAAGTTCACCTCCAATGGTGGACACAGGCAACTAAAGAGGAAATTGCAGCATAACTGATAAATTTGCGGGATCTTCCTTATACCTCTATACTGTAGAATTTCCACAAATAAAAGAAGACTAAATAAAATGTTTGTTTTCCTTTTGGCAAGGATGAAAATATTTCAAACGTACAAATTTGGTCAATTCATTGATATTTAGAGAAAAAAGAAAAAAATATATATGTATACACACATCCCATATGTTAGCTAAGTATTTAAGTTCTAAAATCTGGGAAAAAAAAGTAGTAAAGTTTTTTTTTTCTTTCACCCTAAATCACTTAAAATGGTTGTGGTATTACAGTCATTGATTTCAGTCACCATATTTCACTCTACACTGTATCTTTGGAACCTAGTCTTAAAAATAAATGCTGTTCAATAAATATTTGTTAAATTAAACTTTAATCGTAATGTATAGAATACTAAGAAATGCTTTACAATGTTAAAGTATATGTAGAAGTCTTTGATCTTCTTCAAAACAGAGAATAAAATGAATAGCCAAACACTAAAAGTACTCTTAAAATGTAAGTAACAGGGCTTCCCTGGTGGCGCAGTGGTTGAGAGTCCGCCTGCCGATGCAGGGGACACGGGTTTGTGCCCCGGTCCGGGAAGGCCGCGGAGCGGCTGGTCCCGTGAGCCATGGCCGCTGAGCCTGTGCGTCCGGAGCCTGTGCTCCGCAACAGGAGAGGCCACAACAGTGAGAGGCCCCCGTACCAAAAAAAAAAAAAAAAAAAAATGTAAGTAACAGTTACTGGGTGTTCAGGATGGGCCAGTCACACTACTAAGGACTTTGAAAGCATTAAGTCATTTAGTCTTCAGATAACCTTGAGAGGTAACAACCATTTTACAGATGAGAAAACTGAGACCTGGAGGGTTTAAAGAAGTTGCCCAAGGTCACACCTATTAAGGCAAGTGTCCCCAACCCCTGGGCTACGGACCGGTATCGGTCCATGGCCTGTTGGGAACTGGGCCGCAGAGCAGGAGGTGAGCAGTGGGCCAGCATGAAGCTTCATCTGTATTTACAGTTGCTCTGCATTGCTTACATTACCAACTGAGCTCCGCCTCCTGTCAGATCAGCGGAGGCATTAGATTCTCATAGGAGCGCGAACCCTACTGTGAACTGCGCATGCAAGGGACCTAGGTTGCGCACTCCTTATGAGATTTTAATGCCTGATGACCTGAGGTGGAGCTGAGGTGATGCTAGCGCTGGGGAGCGGCTGCAAATACAGATTATCATTAGCAGAGAGATTTGACTGCACAGAGACCATAATAAATCAACTGCTTGCAGACTCATATCAGAACCCTATCAGCGAGTGGCAAGTGACAGTTAAGCTGCATCTTACGGAGTAGACTGGACATAAAGCAACGCACTTCGGGTGTCACTGTCTCCCATCACCCCCAGATGGGACCATCTAGTTGCAGGAAAACAAGCTCAGGGCTCCCACTGATTCTGCACTATGGTGAGTTGCATAATGATTTCATTATATATTACCATGTGATAATAATAGAAATAAAGTGCACAATAAATGTAATGTGCTTGAATCTCCCGAAACCATCCCCCGCCCTGCCGCGCCGGTCCATGGAAAAATTGTCTGCTACAAAACCGGTCCCTGGTGCTAAAATGGTTGGGGACTGCTGTCTTAAGGGATGTGTATTATCCTCCTGTAGCTGATATAACAAATTTTCACAAATCTGGTGGCTTAAAACAACAAACATGTCTTCTCTCACAGTTCCAGAAATCTGAATTAAGCATCACTGGGCTGAAATTGAGGTGTTCTCAGGCCTGTGCTCCCTCCAGAGGTTCTTCAGGAGAATCCCTTCCTTGACTCTTTCAGTTTCTGGTGGCTCTTAACATTCCTTGGCTCAAGGACGCTGCACTCCAATCTTCAAGGCCAGCATCTTCAAATCTCTCATTGTTCCATCTTCACAATACTTTCTCCTCTCTATGTATCTAATCTTCCTCTGCATCTCTCTAAAAATGTTCACTTGTCATGGCATTTAGGACCCATCCAGATAATCCAGCATAATTTCTTTATCTCAAGATTTTTAATTTAATCACTTCTGCAAAAAGTCCATGATATTAGGTAACAGTCACAGGTTCCTTTGCTTAGGAACCAGTATCTTTTAGGGGCCATCATTCCCTCCAACACAGGATTAGATCTGGGATTTCAAATCTAGGATTTGAAGAGCCTGCCTCTAGAGCCTTTGTTCTTAACCACTGTGATGCTGCGTCTCCAGCATATAATGTTTATCTAAATAGAGAGAAAATACAATGAATGAGAACCTTAACAAAATGCTAGACTGACATAAAAAGCTGGTGGGAACTACTAGATGTTTTATGGAAAGGAGGGACAAAGTGAAACTGGCATTTTCAGAATGATTGTTGTCCTGTGGTTTAGAGTGTGTTGTAAAATAAAGAGACCTGACATCTGAGTCTAGGAGATCAGGTAGGAAACAATTGCAATAGTCTATGCAAAAAATGATAAGAGCCTGAGCTGGGGTGATGGTGAAGGCATGGAAAGTTTGGGCAGGAGGTATGAAAGCAGAAATGCCAAGACTCGTAACTAAGTAGATCAGAAACACAACAGAGTTGGAAAAACTTTGCACTCATTCAACAACAATTTATAAGCACTATCTATACGCCAGCCATTGCTTGGATCCAAATATGGAGAGTTAAATTACAATTCTTAACTTCAAAAAGTGGGATAAAAAACGAGAACAAATCAACAAATGATTAAAACAGAGCGTGAGCAGTGAGAGGCCCGCGTACCGCAAAAAAAAAAAAAAAAAACAGAGTGATGGGAATGATCTCACAGGGTTTGTGGGAACACAGTGAAAAAGCATGGGTGAAAAAGCATGGGAGGGTGTGTATATCAGGGAAGGTGTTTTATTTTGGATTCTTCCAGAATCAGGCCTAACACAAAGATTCCAGTCCAAGTAGGATTTGAGGTCAGTAAATACAAGCAGGGGAATAGGGAATTGAGACAGGAAAGAGAGGGGGGCCAATAAAGTATTAATTTTCAAGCCAGTTATCAGTGTGGGTAACTGGAGCTGAATTCTGCTGGGGCTCTCTGCGAGCCAGTGTGGAAAGGATGCTTCAGTGTTATTCTACCCAGGGCTGGGGTTGCTGGGAGATTTATACACCAAATCCCAATGAAAAATTAGAAAATCAAGTTGTTGTCGTTGTCATAGAGATGCCATAGCATCTGCCTGAAAAATAAATACTTATTTTTCACATGTAAATCTTATTTTAAATAGCCCTTACAATAAGATTTCAGTCATGGTTAAATGTTCTTATTTCATATCACTGGGGAAGAAAGAGATTTATAAATACTGAGAATGCATCAGGAACCTTCAATCCAATAATTGTATATTGATGTTAACAGTCTCTGCTTCTCAGGATTGAGTGTATTTATCTTTCGGTGTCTGAAGATGCATATTCTACCTGGGGCTACACTCGCCATCTTCTACACTTCAGCATTCTCATTTTTACATAGAAATTGACTGTGCAAATAATATCTGAGCTAACATTCATTTTTATTTTACCTCTTTTGTTCAGAGGTTCCACAGAAATCTTTTACTTCTTTTTTGGAAGGAGGACTCTTCCAGAATATGACAAATAAAAAATTAAACTGGATTTCTAAAAATAGTCATAGGAATAAAAAGATTCCCTTGGGCTTATAGAGATGGATCTTGTTTCCCACCTGAGTTGTGGGCTTGTTTTTCCTTGCAGCAGCATATAAATCCCTCAGAACTTCCCTGCCTGGGTGCCTCCTTTCACCTACGACTTCCTACTCCCTTACCTTGTGTGCATTTCAGTGACTTATCAAACTATTAGAGGGTTAGTCCATCAGGAATCTTATCACCTGCAGTTTTTATGGACTGTTCAGTAATAAAAATAGAGAGGAGTTTGAATTCCCTGACATGGAAACCTTCAAGAAGCCATGGAATGTGGTCACTGGTATGTCTGGTATCTTTTAAATGTCAAGAGAGCAGAATTTCTCTTGTCAGTTGTCACAGTAAGGCTAACAATTAAAGCCATCTGCTCTTCATTTCACTCCCCAAGGGCATCTTTCATTTTTCACCAACTTCCTGTTGTTGACAGCACAGTTCCTCCCAATTTCTCTCTGAAACTGTGAGGTCACCACCAGGCTCAGGCCATTAAGTGAACTCCTGGTTTGCTCCAACCTCCACCATGTCCTTTGCCCCAGGAGCTGCAGCCTCCAGTAAGGGACCCTGTAGCAGATACAAATCATGAAGAACATCAGCTCCTCCCCAAGCAGTGCTGACGAGGGCAATGGACATGCTTGTGCCAGGACCACCAGGACAGCTGACACGGCTTTGGGGGCACTTTTTTATTAAAAAAAAAAAAGAAGAAGAAGAAGAAATAGAGGAAGAGGGGGAAGAAAAAGGAAAAGAGAGAGGAGGAAGAGATAAAGGAAAAAAGAAGGGAAGGAGGAAGGAAGATAGGAAAAAAAGCAAAGAAAATGGAGAACACAGAAGAAAGCAAGGGAAGGGGAAAAAGAAAAGCTAGTCTATGTTCTTTTTGAACTCAGGTTTGTTCCTTAACTCTGATGGTGTTAAAATACCATCATAAAATACATAAAATTTGTGTCAATCACAAATTCTATATGCCTATATTGTAGTGTTTATCTTAAAAGAAGGAAGGTGGCTAATGGAAAAGCAGAAAGTATATAAAGCAAGTTGATAGATTCCATAGACTCTGTAAGAAACTTTAAAGGTGAACTGACTGCGGTGATTCAAACCAATAATTTTGCTGATTAGTCTATTCAAGGGCTGTTCTTTTTTGTTGTTACTGTGAGAGTGCCATGAAACAATAAGAAAAGTAATCCCAAATGCTGAGAAGAAAATCACCTTATAGTCCTGGGGATAGATTTATTTTTCTGCCTGATATCCAAGGTTATCATATATTAAGTACTTATGAATGCTGTGAATTCACATTGCAATATTTGAATAGACTTATTGATCAGCCCAATCCAGACAAAAGCAAAGTTTCTAGAAAATCTGTCAGCCTGAAGATCATGTATAAGCTAGAGAAATACACAGTTGCTGTTATTTCAAGTAGAAATTTTAGAAAATCAGAATTGTTAACAGGCTTTTCAGTTTTACATGTACTTTTCTAACTGAAGCTAATGAACAAATTCTATGGAATAATTCTCTTTGGCTCTATAGATAGCAGAATCAAACAAGTCACTTCAGGGCTCCAGACACATAGTATTTGCCTAGTGCAGGTAGAGTTTGGTTTATTTGGATTAGCAAATTAGTCACTCGAGAGATACATTTATTTAGGTCCTTAGGCACTATTTAGTAAATTGCTGCTGTAGCCTTTCATAATGTAATAACTCATGTGAAGGACCCTGTAGTTAGCCTGTTTGGCTCATCAAGAATAGAGTTAAATATCCTTCATGTAATCGTCTCTGAGCTCATAAAACACAGAATGCCAAGACCAGCCATGTGTGAGGTTTAAATTTGTGTCAAATAGTGTCTACACAGTTTTTGAAAATACAGAGCTAAACTTACGAAAGTCGATTAAGACTTCCAAACAGCTTTTGTTCTACATGTATCCAGAATGGTGACAGCCTCAGACAATGTGTTTCCCTAATAATCATCAAGTTGTCATTTCTTTGAATCTTTTCTTTCATAATCTAGATCAAAGTTATTAAAATTTGTTTTTGAGATCCTTCTTCAGAACATATCAAGTAAATGACTATCAGTCTAATAAAGAAAAAATATATTTTTCTTAAACATGTCTGGAGACACACGTTTGAATAAGCTATATCTTTAGGGAAGCAACACTATAGCAAGCTCAGGGTCAAAATAATTAAGTTATGTAGCTATTTATATTGATGTAAATATTTTTCCTATCTGCAGTTTCTTACAAAATAAAATACCATGGCCCTTTCCCTAAGACCCAGTTCTAGAAGAGTCAGAAATGCAAGAGAGAAGTTAATAAATCATGACAATAAAATCCCCTCCCCTCCCCAAAAGAAAAAAAAGAAAGAAAAGAAAATTCTGGTGGGTACCAGCAATGAGGGAGGTATAAAATGGGAGTGGGCTTTCACATAAAGGGGAAAAATAGCATACACATATAAATCACACACACACACACACACACACACACACACACACAAATGAAAGGAACCTTGCACAGAAAATGATAAGTTGGCCTTGAATTGAGGCATGTGATTAACTTATCTCTCTGCACTTGATATCCAAAAAAAAGTGAAAAATAATAAAGAGTCCAAGGTGAAAGCCTGAACCCATATGTTTACTTAACTTCACTCTTAATATCAAATGGAAATCAAAAGATAAGAGTAAATTAATATTAGTGCTAGAAAATAAGAAGTGACATTAGTGGGATTTCTGGAATATATACAGCAGATGGGATCAAATTAACAACAAAACAAACAAACAAAAAACAACTGGAATAATCTTGTGAACAAAGGAACTTGAAAAGAGTAGACTATCATAAATTTTCTTTCTATTCAAGTCCTGTAAAAAAAAATTGGAATGCAAACATGCAGAGGCTGGAAATGCATGTAGGCCATGGGACTGACAGTGCCCTAGTATAATGATTCCTCTACCAACCTCAGCGTATGTAAAACATCCAGCCACAGCATCCGCTTCAATTAGAGGAAGAGCTCAAAGTAGAGTGGGAGAGCCACCGTGAAGATGCTTAGTGTGAGGCCAGAGAGGAGAGCAAAAATATTCTGCAGACACAACTATAATGGATCCAATGATGAAGAAGAAAATAAAAATCAAAAAGGAAAGAGACCCAGCAGAATAGTAAAATTCACTAAATCTCTTTATCTCCAGAACAAGTAGGGAAGGACTTGAAGGGGTCTCTGTATTGTCATCTTGTTTCCTGCTTGTGCAATCCAAAATCAGGTTCACCTGTCCGTACATCCCTACCTCCTCTCTACAGCCGGGGGTAAGTCAACGCGTGGATTCATGTGTTCAGAACCAGAGACCTGCTAAGAACCTGCCATGGTCAAACTCAAGGGAAAAAAAATAGGTAGATAGATATATATAGAGAGAAATAGATAGGTAGAGATAGATAGATAAATCTGGGCCTTAATAATGTTACAAGACATAATATTACTTTTTCTATCTGGAAAGAGAACATTCATGAGTCTTTATGCACTAAGAAACAACTGATAATAATGTGTAAGAAAGAATAGCTGGATTAATGGAGAAAACCTTATCAGTGGATGCTGAAATGACAGTTAGTAAAATGCAGTGTTTGTCCTGCATAACAGATCCTTAGCAAGTTAGGATTTAAAGACTCTTAGCAAGTCGATGTTCTTAACTTGCAAATAAGTGTTTACCAAAACCCAGCAGAGAATATGATATTTAAGGGTGAAACATTCGAGACATTTCTTAAACCATGTCGGTCTGGCTTTGCCGATTAAATGGAGGCACATATTATGTTCCTGAGTCACAATACCTATGTCGTAAAGGTGCCATTTCTGCTCAAATTAGCCTGCAAATTAATATAATTCCAAAAAGTACCCCACTGTGATTTTGAGGGGATGCAGTCGACTGAGAGACATTATGTCAAGGGCATTTCTGATGGGGAGTCCTAAGTGATCTCTCTGAAACTTGCTGAGAAATGTTAAGCTTTGAGTTCCCTGTTTCAGATCACACTGGGGGCTTTAGGAAAGTGTTTTAAAGGAAGATCTACCAGCCTGGAAGAATGGATTTGCCTCCTAAAAATGCCTGTCTTTATATGTAAAAGAGATGCTCAGGAGAAGAGTCTGCTGTTTGAAAAATTCCTGTCTTTATCATTGCAATCATTGACATAATTAAGAAAACAGTGAAACTACACTCATGAAAATTTTACTTTCTACAATTTAAGTTCTTTTTCTTCATTTAATTCATTTCCAAAGAAGAAATTTTGAAGAATTTCGTGAAGGAGAGTTTACAGAGGATTCAGTTTCCTTCACACCTTTCATTGATTTATATGTCAAATATATCTTTACTTCAATATAAAATAATCGAAAATGTAATCATTTTATTGATGATTGCATTTTCAATTATTTTTAAAAATAATTTGAAGTGGCCATAAATGAATTTGGTTTTTCACTTCTGCCTTCAAATATGCTTTCCTGGATCATCTAATAATACTCCTGGACACCATGTCAAGGAAAACCCACAGCTTATCCAGTCAGTTTCAAATATTGGCAGAGCCTCATTTTTGTATATGAAGTACTCCTGCCTGATATAAATCAAAACATGCATTATCTCCTCGTTCCCAGCTGCAGCCTGAGCAGTGATTCCACAAGACAGTTATGGGCATGGGCAGAGCAGCACGTGTACTATTCCCAGCCCCTGCTCCACCACCTCCAAGCTCACTGGGCCACTTGTGGACCTTCTGGAGGCCAGGGAGAGCAGAAGGAAGGGTGAGAGTTGAAGGGGACAATGGACCCTTACTTGGCCAACGAGGTCTATAGTGCCTCTGACTCTCCGACGCCCTTTGCCATGCCAGGCTTCTAGCCATTGGTCTGCTCTCTCGCGCGCATGTGGGATGCTTTGGTTGAGTCTTCTTCATGTTCCCTTCTAAGCGGCCCTCGGTACTATGCCTTTCCCTGACTCCTTTGGCAACTGTCAGTTTCTCAAAATGAGCCCTGTCTTCTAGCCTCCATGTGGTCCCAGGACAATTCATGCATCCTAAACTTGCCAGACTAGAAACGTGCAGGCTGATCCCACAGCTCCCCTCTCTCCTCACTCTGCCATTGTGAGCTGCAGTCATCCTGCCATCTGTGATTATCTGTCTCTGTATCCCACAAGAAGAGAGCCAACTACTCCACAGCCCTGCTCCACAGCAAGCCCACATGCATTTGCAGCTCAGCAATCAGGCAGTCAGGAAGTGAAATGCCAGTCTCCCCAGATCTTTCCAAGGAATTCTCCTGTGATGATATTCCCTTGGCTTGAAGGATGGGATGAAAACCATGCCCACTCTGCTCCATCACAGTGCCCTCTTCCCACAAATCTCTTCGTATAATCTTGTCAAGGATCTCTAAATTTTTGTCATTCAGACTGACAGTGCATGATGGAGATGGATAGCCAAGTGACCAGATTACCCCATCATTGGTCTGGTGGGGATGTGTCCATCACTTTCTGTAAAGTATTTGGGCACTTAGCACACACCTTCCATTTAAAACTTCAGAAGAGACTTAAAATTAGAGAAAATTCTATTCTCTCTCCTCTCCCTCTCTCTCTCTCTCTCTCTCTCTCTCTCTCTCTCTCTCTCTCTCTCTCTCTCCCTCTGTTGCACTCTGTCTTCCCACCCTGTGGCAACCTTGAAAGCTGTATGTTTAAGATGGCAACACTTCAAGATAGAGGAAGCCTGGAGTCACTGCTTAGAGGAGAGCTGCCAAAGAGAACTTCCTGAGCCACTTCAAACTGTGAAACGAGCAAGCAGTAAACCTTTATTGTATTAAGCTACCAAGGTTGGGGGATTTGTTTGTTATTGGAGTTCGGCCTATTCTATCATGTCTGTTCCAAAAATTGATACCTGAAGTAGAGTGCTGAAATAACAAACCTAAAATACAGGGCATTGACTTAGCACACAGGTGAAATAAGCAGAGGAGCTGATACAAGAGGCTTAACAGTTGACAATCTGTGCTGCACAGTGGCAAAATATTTGGATAAGCTGTCTCGTGCAATAACTTGAGAGGCAGACCATGTGCCTGCTGAGTGAAAAGCTCTGGGGGGAAGCCTGGAAAATACCATATTAGCGTGTTTTGACTATTATTGGCTGTGTTTAACAAGTTATTACAGGAAAAGGATGAGTTTAGAAAAGAATTGTCTAGTTTGCAAATGATTGTCTTAGGGAAAAGGGCTTGGGACACTGCATGTTTGGAAAATCTAGCTGCTTCTAAACTCAAAGGGATGGGAAGTGGATTTTACAGAGGCTATATGCAACAATGGTCCAGTAAAAAACTTCTCAAATGAATAAAGTGAACCAAGGAAAAGATGAGATTAAGGCTATGCTCTCCTCTAACTATTTTGTTTCTAGATAGGCAGAAGTAGCTGTCCTTAAGTTGAAAGACAGATGCTTAGAGGCCAAAAAAAGCAAAGAAATGAGCTTAATAGCTTGTCTTTTAATTTCTAGGTGACTGCATTGAAAGGCAGCATCTCTCAACCCAATAACAGAATAATTTACTGCTTGAAATGATACTTAATTTCATGAGTTAACTTGGCTAGGCAACAGTACCCAGGTATTTGCTCAAAAATTTTTCTAAATGTTTCTGTGAAGGTGTTCTTTAAATGAGATTAACATTTAAATCTGTGGATTCGGAAGAAAACAGATTACCTTCACAATATGGATCAACCTCATCCAAGCAGTTGAAGGCCTTAATAGAACAAAAATTGACCTCCCCTAAGCAAGAAGGAATTTTGCCAGCAGACAACTTTTGGACTCAGACTGAACTCTTCCTTGAGTCTCCAGCCTCCTGGACTTCCCCATCAGATTTTAGACTCACCAAACCTCCACAATCATGTGAGCCAATTCCTTAAAATAAATCTCTCTCTAGAAATATATGCACAACTCTGTTTCTCTGGAGAATACTGACTAATACACCTGAAACTTTCTGTTGGATTTAGTAACTGGATAGTACTTTGAGTTGTCCCTCTTTACAAAAGGGTCAATATGCCTTCTAGGTATGGGAGGGAAAATGAAATGGTTATTTGATGATCTGCAGGGGGAACTGTAGTAGAAGCTGACTAAATACACACTGATTCCATTTCTCCTCCAGGGAACATGGGAAGGCTACATTTCTGAGCCTCCTTTCCAGGTTTATCAGGGCTGTATTACAGTTCTGGCCAATGGGACATTAACAGAAAAGAAGTACATCTCTTTCTGTCCTGGTCATAAAACTCCATTCATGTTCTTTCTTTTTTTTTTTTTTTTTAATTTTTTAATTTTATTTTTTTATACAGCAGGTTCTTATTAGTTATCTATTTTATACATATTAGTGTATATATGTCAATCCCAATCTCCCAGTTCATCCCATCACCAACCCCACCTGCCACTTTCCCCCCTCGGTGTCCATACGTTTGTTCTCTACATCTGTGTCTTTGTTTCTACCCTGCAAACCGGTTCATCTGTACCATTTTTCTAGGTTCCACATATATGCGTTAATATACGATATTTGTTTTTCTCTTTCTGACTTACTTGACTCTGTATGACTGTCTCCAAGTCCATCCACGTCTCTACAAATGACCCAGTTTCGTTCCTTTTTATGGCTGAGTAATATTCCATTGTATACATGTACCACATCTTCTTTATTCATTCGTCTGTCGATGGGCATTTAGGTTGCTTCCATGACCTGGCTATTGTAAATAGTGCTGCAGTGAACATTGGAGTGCATGTGTCATTTTGCATGTTCTTTCTTATCCTTCTTTGGGAAACTTTGGGAACACATAATTAAACTAGTGACATCATCACAATGAAGAAAATGGATGCTAGAGTCACTACTTAAAGGGTAATGACCAACGGCTTGAATTGGAGGTGACTTAAGTGAGACATGAAACTTTGTTAAGTCTCTGAGATTTGGGGGTTTGTTTTGTTATCGTAACAAATCCTGGCTTATTCTAATACAGTGCCCAAATATTGAAAACAGTTATTGAATTCTGCTATTGCTAATGGAAGACCCTAAAATATGAAAGTGGCTCAGTTGATACGTGGTGGGATGAAGTGAGGATCTCAAACATGGAAGACAATGGCAACCTTGGATTATTTTGATACCATGCTCTACATATCTAGTAAGAGTTTACCAAGCCCACCTTTTTCCAGATGAGCAAAATTTATCACAGATCAAATGATCAAAATGCTTGATTTGCAAGGCAAAATTTTTTCAGGTGTTATCTGAAAGAATGTGGTGGTGGAGTAGTTGTTTAAATGACTACTTAACATTTAGTTGTGATTCATACAATGTGTCCACCAAGCCTGATGTCTAGACTTGCTAGAATGTTGAAGTATTTGGCTTTTCTAAGATGTTTTCTCAAAACTCTATCCTACCTAACTTGAGAAAACGCTTGGCATTATCTTCTATGTAATACCCCCTTTTCTTCTTTCTAATCTGTAATTATTTAGACTTGAATGTGTTTACTTTTCTCTTTCTCTTTGCCCTACAACAAAGGAAGCTGCATCATGGCAGAGCCTCTATCTTCTTGTTAATTAATCTCTGTATTCCCACTGTCCAGTACATGTCTAATGCATAGTAGGTACAGTAGGTATGCAAAAATATATTTCTTAAATGAGCACATAAGTACAATAATCAGTGAACGAATGATTATGCTACTTATGGTGGCCTTTATAAGGGACTTGAAGCATCAGATGAACTTTGGTCTAAGGTAGCCTAGCGAAAACCTGAGAGACAACTGCTAGATATATATGGCTTTGTGAAGATGCCTCCTTTCTGCCTATGGCCAGGGAGCCAAGTCCACCATATTGCTAAAACCATTTTTTCCACTATGCTCAAGTTTTCTGATTAATAATGGAAATACCCAAGTGGGGCTAGAAGAAGCTTAATCCTCTAAACACCCCCACTCCTCAACTAAGATAATAATTAACCCATTGTAAAGCTCCAGTGGCCACATATTCCTAAGAGTTTTGGGAGCTCCAAAGGCACTCAGAACAATTCTTCAAAGTCCAAGGGCTGGAGAATTCGATCATTATCATTTCCTTTTACATTGCCCACATTTGAATTATCTTAGTTCTTTTCTCCCTCATTACAAGCTTTTTTTATTCTCATGAAATATTTTTTATTCAGCAAAACTTCTTGCTAGTTTTGCTGTGGCAGAATTTCATCACCAAGACAGGGTTTTAGAAAGGTGAGGAACAGAGTGGATGGGAGACAAAGAGTGGGAGAAAAAAAGAGAAGAAAAATAAAGTGTCTCTCCTCCAAGATTGATGTCTGATTCTCATTAGTACCATTTTAAAAAAAAATTCTGAGTCTCTGGAAACATAGACCAGCATTTATCTTAATGGATGATCTAATCCATGCCACTCTCTCCAAAAAGAAGAAAATCTAAACCATACAAGATAAATAATAGCCTAGCCTATTCTTAAAATTGTCCAAAGGAAGAGATTCCACAATTTTCTGTCTCCAAATTCATATAAAGAACTTATTTCTTGCTGCTAGCTTAAATTCTATTCTTCTTTCTCTTTCTCTCCTTTATTTCTTTCTTCTCCCCCCACCCCCCACCCGCTTTCTCTCTCTCCACTTGTATTAACCTGCTCAGGCTGCCATAACAAAATACTACAGACTGGTGGCTTAAACAGCAGAAATTTATTTTCTCAAAGCCCTGGAGGCTAGAAGTCCAAGATCAAGGTGCTGTCAATGTTGGTTTCTGGTGAAACCTCTTTTCTTGGCTTGTAGATGACTAACTTCTTGCTGTGTCCTCACATGGCCTCTCGTGTGTGCGTGTGTGTGTGTGTGTGTGTGTGTGTGTGTGTGTGAGAGAGAGAGAGAGAGAGAGAGAGAGAGAGAGAGAGAGAAATGAGAGCGAGAACTTTGATGTCTCTTCCTCTTCTTTTAAGAACACCAGTCTTATCAGATCAGAGTCTCACCCCTGTGACCTTATTCAACTGAAATTACCTCCTAAAGGCTCTATCTCCAAATACAGTCTCATTGGGGATTAGGCTTCAACCTATGAATTTTAGGAGATGCAGTGTAGTCCTTAACGCTTCTGTAGTCAAACATTCGAATTCCTCCTGGCTCTGTGACTTCAGGCAAGCTGTCCAACTCCCTTAGCTTTAGTTCTTATTCTTTAAAGTGGAAACAGCCTTTGTGAGAATTAAATAAAACAAATTATAACACCCCCAAAGTTAGCCAACAATATATCAAGTATCTAATAACTTTTACTATTAATTTACTTTTAAATTACTACAATGACTTCTTTCAGTCTTTTCCAGTTGTTATAACCATACCCTTTCCCATTTCTTCAAAAAAGAATCTTGTCTAAATATTTTCATGTTTTCTTTCATTGGTTTAACAAATAGTATTTGATTTCCTCCTGTGTCACAATTGTGCTAGGTGCAGGCTATACACTGCTGCTGAAACAGTCTCTGCTGTCATGAATCTTATAGTCTAGATGGGGGAATTGACATTCAACTAGCGAAAAGACCCATAATATGCAATTACAAGCCAGTTGTTAGGAGCAACTTTAGAAAAGGTTAGTTTATTGTGGCTGGAAGGACATGATTATGGGGGCAGAGGGCAGGAAGACATCACTTTTAATGGTCTTATTTTCTCTCCTAGACCTTCTTAAAGTGTTTACAATTCAACTAGTTTTTGGAAAGTAAAACCAATTCCTAAGGCTGAAATACTTCAGGTGAGTTTAAATAAATAAAATGAAAAGCCTCAGAATCTCTCTAACACATAAATCAGAACTAAAGCAGTAGAGCCTTTGTTGGCCAGTGAGTGATTCACTCAAGACAGACCAGATTTTCAAAGTGATTGTTATTCAGTGGTTAAAAAAAAAAAAAAAAAAAAAAAAACTAAAAGAAGATAGGTACCTATTGAATCTTGTCACGTCAGAGAAAAGGCTGTGATAATATACCAGTAAAATAGTACAATGAACAAGAGTACAGATATTCAAATCATGCAGACATAATTTTAACTTGTAAAATTCTGTATTCATAGGAGAAGCGTCAGTCTGGAAATAAATATATGCAACATATATTTTATTAAGAATATTTTCTAAAGTCTGTAACAAATATTCTTTGTACAGAAAACTAACATCTTATTATGTACTACCTAACTAATGGATTTAATGAATGACAACCAAAAGGTAATCCAAAGTAAAGATGGTAGGATGGGAAGAACGAAAGGAAGGAAGGAAGGAAGGAAGGGAGGAAGGGAGGGAGGAAGGGAGGGAGGGAGGAAGGAAGGAAAAGGAAAAGAGAAAAATCATATTAAAAATGTAATTGGATGGGGCTTCCCTGGTGGTGCAGTGGTTAAGAATCTGCCTGCCAAGGCAGGAGACACGGGCTCGAGCCCTGGTCTGGGAAGATCCCACATGCCGCGGAGCAGCTAAGCCTGTGCTCCACAACTACTGAGCCTGCGCTCTGGAGCCTGCGAGCCGCAACTGCTGAGCCCACGTGCCACAACTACTGAAGCCCATGCGCCTAGAGCCTGTGCTCCCAACAAGAGAAGCCATCACAATGAGAAGCCTGCGCACCGCAATGAAGAGTAGCCCCTGCTCGCCACAACCAGAGAAAAGCCTGCATGCAACAACGAAGACCCAACACAGCCAAAAAAAGTAAATAAAATAAAATAAATAAATGTATACAAGAAAAAATGTAGGAATGGCCTGTTCAATATGGTAAGGCTATTTTCAACTTCTTGGTCATATTTATACCTGCCTATTGATGAAGACAGAGCTAATAATAGAAATATATAATTATTGCACAAATGATGTTTTCCTATGTTTTTATCCATTTAGCTGTCAATCTATGTAGTAAGGTCTTGGAGAGTTTGAGGAGATAGAGATGTTATAGATTATTTGATATAGCCCCTCTCAATTTATAGTTCAGGATACTGAACCCTAGAGATGTAGGTGACCCACATGCCTTAGAGTTTAAACCTTCATACCCCAAAGTAAGTTTGTCCTTTCCTCAGTTCAAAAGTCTCCTGAATTCCTATCCAAGGGTTAGGCATGTACCATGATAATCCTCAGTGAAATATTTATCATTTTGCCTAACAGACCTGACGATCAAATAATATATAATTGAGTATTAGTACATTTCCCAAGATCTAGGTGATTCTGTCTTATCTTTCTATTCAATGCATAGTGATATAAATGAACACTATGTTAATAGAATTGTACATATGTGAAAAGCCAAGTACATTTTGAACACCTGCTAGAGAATCTGAAGTAAGTAGGAAGCTGACTCTTTTTCAGAGAAAATAAGAAAAATACTTGAGGTTAATACAAAGTCATAGTTCTAAAATAGATCTTCAAAACACTAAAAATCACTATAAGTATTATATTCATGCACATTCTGGATAATACACACAATTAAAGGTAATGAAAACATAATTTTTATAAAATTAAAATCATGAAATATTGATAATGGTGAATTCACCATTTTCACTTAAAACTATATCACTAGCATTTTAATTATAATGTTAATAATAGCACAAAATTTAACAAAGTTTTATCAAAATTTATTAAATCCTTTATTATTGGATTTTTAAGATTCTTTCCCAGTGTTTTTCTATACTTCAGTAGATTTCTATACCTAAATAAAATTGCAAAAAAATCATAACTTTTTTGATTTGATTGATTTTAATAAACCATATTTTTCTTTTTAATTACAAAAGAGAAATTCACACTGAAGAAAAATTAAAAGGCATAAACAAAAATATTTCAATCATATTTACTCCCCAAATCCAAAATAATTTCCATTAATATTTTCCATATGATCTTTCATTATTTATGTGCTTGCATACTATGCATATGCACTATATATATATACTGTATATAGTATATACTACAGTATATATGTATAGTGTGCATATATAGGTTTATGCACACATACATAACATATAATTATAAGAAATTTTACTTTAGGGGAGTTTGTACCATAAACAAATATTTTCAAGTTAAAAAAAATTTTTAATAAATGAATTTCACACTTCTCAGTTATTTCCAGACTTCTGTCATGAATATAGGCTTTTCAATATTACAAATAGAAAACTTCATGTTATTAGATCTTTATAGTCTATTCTCTGAGTTGACAGATTCTTACAAAGGATGCTGGTCTTTAAACTGAGAAATAAAAATTTGTTTGAACATCTGTATATAATAAAAATTTAAATATTATACACACTATTTTCTCCTCTGTTCTTTTCACACAGTTCTTTATGCTGAATATTTTGTATATCATTTCTATAAATTATTTTATTCATATCTAATGACCATGTGATAATCTGCTTAACCAGAGTCCTCAATTAGATCTTTAGATAATATTTTCTATTATGAATAATTCTGGATGAGCATCCTTGAATTTAAACATTTGTCCATATTCTCAATGGAATTGTCAATGTCTGAATTAATTTCTGTGCATTGATATGGTCATTTACCACCACCTTTCTTATTTAATGCATAATACATTTATTTTATTACTTAAACATTACATTTGTTTAACATTAAATGAGTAACATTCCTCTAAATAGCCATGATATTTATGCAATTACAAATAAAAATTCATGGATTTAACAAATTAAATTTCCCCATTGTCTGCAAAACTACTTAGTAAACTCCTTCAAAACCTCCAATTAAAACTTTAAATCCAGCATATCCATTTTCTATTAAAATGCTTTAAACACTATAATTAGAAGAAAAAAAACAAAAGTATTATTACATAGAAATTACAAATTTATTAATGTTATGGATTTCATTTTCTTTTGCATCATTTTAATTCTTCTTGCTAACTTTTGCTTTTTACAATTTCCTGGAGTTACCTTCCTAACAATGCAGTAATTCTACCAGACTCAAAAGAAAAGTAATACCATCTCAGACTAGCTGATGTTACAGAATCTGAAATGCCACCCTGTTGCTACTTGGTTGGAGCAGAAAGTTGACTACACAGTTCGAGGTGATTCACATCTGAGCCTCTAGCTCTTAAGCAGCATCTTGTTTTATAAGGAAGTTTCTAATGCTACCCCATAGGACTTCTAAGTCCATGCCTTTCACATAAATTTTAATTTTATGAGGCTTGAGGCTTCCTAAGTATTGCTGTAACTTTAGATTTTTGTATGACTGCCATCAACTAACTCTTTGTTCTGCCCTTATGCCATATTGGCCTGGTCAGTTAGTATTATTGCAAACTTACCCATGTCTTATCCATATCTCATCACCATTTTCATCACTGACTATGTTGTTATCATGTAGGGGTTTTATAGATACCTTTTATCAAATTGACGAAGGTACTTTCAAATATTGGATAGCTGAGAGGTTTTATTATCAATGAGTATTGAATTGTATCAAATGTTTTTACTAATTTATTGAAGACTATATAACTTTTCTTCTTTATTCTATTAATGCTGTGTATTACAGTCCTCAATTTTTAATGTTATATTAGTCTTGCATTCCTAGGATAAAACCAGTGTTGTGCTAGAGTCAGCATGTAAGGGCCAGTAAGGGCCCTTACAACCATTAAGGGCCAATTGTTCAATTTTCAGGAATTCTACTAGCCAGTTTTAAAATATGGACATTGTTAACTATTAAATTATATAAACTTATAAAGAGAATATATTGAAGCATAGGAAGTAAATACTCAAAGCTCATCACTTCCTAATTACTTTATTACATTTTACTATTACCTATGCTCTTGAGGTTATTCATAATCGATTTTATCTGTATGATGGAAATGCTATGTAATAGTCTGCTTTCCTGTTCTGGTTCAGTGATCTATCACAATGATAGCTTAAACTCTCATGCCGGGAGTATTTATACCATGAAAATTAGCAAATGCTACAAATCAAAACTTGATTTATTGTTTTATTGATCGTCTATACTTAACAAAAGTGAGGGAGAAAAAGCTAATAATGCTGATTTAACTTAAAAGTGTGTTTGTTTGTAGCCTATCTTTACTATATTGTGAATAAGACAAAACCTATTAAACTAACTTCCAGTATTTGAAAACCATTAACTGATTCAGCAAAGAAGTTGCTCATATTATTTATGAATGAGTGAAGTCCTACTACACCTCTTTGTTGTTTCACTTTTGTCTTACTCATTAACATAAACTAAAGTATTAACCAACACTCATATTGAAACTGTATTTACTCATCAATTGCGACCATAGGTTATGTACAAATGTAGTTCAGTAAAAGTCAATAAAGTCAATGAGACTAATTAGCTATATGGAATTTACAATAAAAAGTAATATATATTTTATTATGATTTGTAGATCATGTAGTAAATATCCTTTATATCAGTAAATTTATAATGAACTTGTGTGTGTGTGTGTGTGTGTGTGTGTGTGTGTGTGTGTGTATTTATCTCCATATAACCACATATTCTGTTTTTGAATTTAGAAAGCTAGTCATTAAGTATTTAGCATCATACCACTGGATAAAACTTACTTCATCACGATGTGCTTCTGCTCTTTTAATATAATTGGACCTAATTTATTAATATCTTATTTAACATTTTTCTATATGTGTCTATGACAGGTATTGGTATGCATTTTCCCCTTTTTGTAATATCCTTGCCTGATTTTGGTATTGGGTTTATATTGGCCTAATTAAATGAACTAGAAATATTCCATCCCTTTTTTTCTTTCAACAAGTTTAAATGAGGTTATTATTTTTTCTGTAAATGTATATTAGAATTAACCTGTGAAGCCACTTGTGCCTAGAAGATTTTATTGTAGGAAAGTTTTTAATTATGGATTTGATTTCTATAATTCATATACATCTACTTAGATTTTATGTTTATTCTTGGGTCAGTTTTAATAAATATTTCTCAAAGAAATCTTCAAATGTTATGTCAGTTGCCGGGCAGTAACATAAAGTTGCTCATCGTAGCCTCATATTACCTATGTCTTTAGGATTTGGAATAATGTCATTATCACACTAATTTTTTTGGTAAATTCTGGAGGTTTTTTTCCTCTTATTTTCTTGATCACCTTTGCTTTGGATTTATCAACTTTATAAATCTTTTCAAAAAACAAGCACTTGACTTTGTTGATTTTCTTATTGCATATCTGTATTCTACATCATTGGTTTCTGCTTTTACTCTTATTAATATCTTCTGTCTATATCTAACTTCATCTGTCTACATCTGTCTTTGGTTTATTCTTCCTTTTCCAGCTTCTTGAAGTGAAAACTTAACTAATTGTTTTAAACCTTGCTCTTTAGAAGAATCTAAAGCTTCACACTTCCCTCTAATTACTGCTTTAGCTATTCCCATAAATTTCAACATGTGGTATTTTCATGATCATTCAGTTCAAAGTTATTTTTAAATTTCGATTGTGTAATCATCTGTAACCTGTAAGTTAGTCATAACTAAGTTGTTTAATCCAAGTGTATTCTTAATATATTATTTCATTTCTCCCCAAAGATACTAGCCAATAGATTTATATCTTACTAGCAATAATATCTCAGTACTAAAGTAATAAGATATTTACAATCTTTTCCAATTTTCTTAAATATTATTCATTTCAAATTTTTAGAAACTCTGTGAAATTTTTTTTTTTTTTTTTTTTTTTTTTTTTTTGCGGTATGTGGGCCTCTCACTGTTGTGGCCTCTCCCATTGTGGAGCACAGGCTCCGGACGAGCAGGCTCAACGGCCATGGCTCACGGGCCCAGCCGCTCCACGGCATGTGGGATCTTCCCAGACCGGGGCACGAACCCGTGTCCCCTGCATCGGCAGGCGGACTCTCAACCACTGCGCCACCAGGGAAGCCCTCTGTGAAATTTTTAAATATTCATTTTCAAGTCCAGAGATTTCAAATAGCACTTTGAGAAATAAGGATTTGTTGGACAATAGTAGATATATCTAGGTATGTTATGTGGTACGTTTCAATTTATCTTAAATATCTAAAATATCATATCTAAAAAAACCCACAAGATATGCCATCTTCAAAGTGGCATCTCATTTAATCCTCATATCAATCAATTTATTGTTTTCCTCCATTCGAGTTACATTTATTATTTTCCTCCATTTTATCAACAAGAAAAAATTAGGCTTAGAAAAGAAATTACTTCCCTAAGTGATAGACAGTAAGTGGCAGAACCAGGACTTACACCTGAGTCTTTTGATTAGTAGCTCAGTGCCACATACCTTCTAACAAGTTGGGGTAAGGATTACTTGAGACAATGTGTGTAAAGCAGAGTACCCAACACAAAGTGTGCCCTAGAGCTATGTTGCTACTTTTGTTTTTACAGGGATTCTGCCTATTTTTTTTCCAAAAGATTATCTTGTTCCAGATGCCCGTGGAGATAAATACCACCAGCATTTGGGCTGTCATTTTACTTAAGGCAGTTCAACTCTGTCAGGCCTAATATTCCCTTTTTATAACAAACACTTTATAATACCTTTTCTATCCTGAAGTGAACTTCCTAAATAATATAATCTTATAATCTATCTTCATAAATAATTTCAATGCAACCTGTAATGTGAAGAATAGTCCATATTATAGATGTCAGTATGATTATGGCTACACTAGAAGACATGATGAAACAGTCAAATGCTTGTTTCTACTCTTAGAATAGTATGAATGCATCAGGTAGAAGTACCCACTGAAGCAGTGCTGGCAACCTTAACGCAAAAGGGGCCCCAATGTCAGTGATGTGATTTTCTGAAATGATAATCTACTCTTGGTAAAGTTCTAAACACAACAAAATGCAGTCATTTCTCAGTTTGCACAGTTGTTGCATTTCTGGATAACACATAGTATATCAAAGACATGGAAAAATATCTGAGATTATTTTTAGCTAGGGCTAGATATTAGGCTTGGATAATTGTAAACAGGCTTTTCATATACACGAATGCAGGGGGAGACGTTTGAAAGTCATGAGCGTTATGGGACAACTTTTTGTTTTGCAGTACAGCCCTGTGTTTGCAGGACATATAGCAAACCCTGATTAATATCCTGTATTGACTACTCATTGTCTTCATGACAAATTCTACGGGCCCAGCTAAAATCTTGAGAGGAACGAGTGATGAGAATGGATCTGATGGCATAGAACGAATATTCTTTGACAAAACCTGCCTCTTTGCCTACCCAAACAGACATTTATATTCTTCCCATCCATGGAACACACCCCTTCCATGCCCAAGAAACAACCCTGAAGTCTATCCATGACTGCATTCAGCTCCAATTCGGAGATCTCCAGTCCTAAAGTGCTTCTTGTGTTTAGATGATATATAAACTAAAATGCAAGGTATCTGTCTCCAATTATGCCCACTACAAAACACTGGAGAAAGAACAAAATAATCTTAGTAAAGACACTGTCTAAATTCAGTAAAGTAGTAGGTGCAATAGTTTCTGATCCATAACAATTATCAAATTTTGCTAGGCAGGAAAGCAAAGACTCCAACCACTAATGATGGAGTAAACTCCTTAGTTAGCCCATCTAGAAGCCCTGGTTACTTTCTCTGGAAAGTTTCTCTATGGCAAATAAGCTTCAAAGTGGCCCCCATGATCCCACATCTGGGTGGTAACACCCTTGTATAATCCTCATCCCTTGAGTATGGGTAGGACCTGCAACTTGATTCGAACCAAAAGAATATGGCAAATGTGATGGGATGTCATTCCTGTAATTACATTACATTATATATGACTGCCTCTTGCTAGCAGACTGACTTGTTCTCTCTATTCTCTCTCTCTACACTGCTAGCTGTCATGAAATAAATGGCAACTTGGAGAAGCCCACATGTCAAGAAATCTTGAGCAGCCTCTAGGAAATGAGGACTGGCTTCAGCAATAAACTGAAACCATCAGTCTTGCAGCCACAGAGAAATGAATTCTGCCAACAGTCTGAGGGAGCTCAGAAGCAGATTGTCCCCAAGTCAAGTCTCCAGATGTCACAGTCCTGCCTACCCCTTTGGAGACTCAGAGCCATGGATCAGCTAAGTCACACCTGGTCCCCTGATTCATAGAAACTGTGAGTAATACATGTATGTTGCTTTAAGTCACTAAGTTTGCAACAATTTGTTATACACCATTGAAAACTAATACTATCTCCTTTATTAATTGTTCTTGAGACCAGTGGCTCTGCCCTAAGGAAGATTCTTGCTTGTCCACACTGAGGTGTGGATTGGGTGAAGCTCCTCAGCCTGGAGGCTGTTCACCTCTTAAACCTCCTTGCTGCAGCTCTACGCTTGGAGTCCAGCTACTCTCAGCCAGGCTCCAGGCTTGTTTGTTGTTTTTGTTTGGTTGTTTTGTTTGGCACCATAATTCTCTCTAAAGTTCAGTACACTTCTTTTAAATTGGCTTCAACTCAGTTCCATGTTTGAATAACCACAACCAAGTGTCTTTCTGGAAGTGGAATTAACACACAAAGTCTCTTGTCTTTCACTTAATGGACTGTGTCCTCTCATTCTCCCAGCCACTCCACATAACCACTACTGATTCAAGGCTTTCTGAAATAATGGTTTTGCCTGGAAAGGCAGTACAGTTAATTTCATCTCTGCCAGTAGATTGTTTACAGCTTACATTTATCTCCATAGTTTTACACTCGCTGCTTATAACTGCTTCAATTTGGGGTACAAAAACAGTTGAATTTTTTGACCCAACAAGATTTCACATTACAGGACACTTGGGCAATTTAGACATCAAGCAGAGTCAGATAATTGCCTCCCTCCTGCAAAATCACATGTCCTCTGTTTCTGCTTGTTGAGTGATTACTCTAACTTGAGTTCCTTTCTCTTTGTAGCACTTTGCTAAATGCTTCAAGGCAACCACCATGACATACTGAATCTTCCCTATTCTTTCCCCTAATGCTATGGCTTCTGGCAGTTTTTGCAGGACCTTCTATTCTAGATAGCAATCAGTGCCCAGAAAAAAGTTGAAATTCTTTTACTCAGGAAGAACAAAGTATGGATGTTGGGATTGAATACCAGCAATGACTTGCATGAGTATTATTTTTCTATTACTGCAGAGCAAATCATCCCAAAACATGGTGAGTTTAAAATAATCCACAATTCTATTTGCTCGTAATTCAGTGAGCTCAACTGGAAAGTTATTTTTTAAGTCTTTTTTGGCTAATTAATGAGGTCACTCAAAGCTAGAGTCAGTTGTGGGTTGTCTGGGGCTGGTTGGTCTAGGGGTCTGAGCAGGGGTGACCCATCTCCCAACTTCATTCTCCAAAAGGCTAGCCTAGGCTTCCTCACATGGTGACCTCAAAGCAGCAAGAGAGCAAAAATAAAAGCTACAAGGCCTCTCAAAAGCCTAGACTCAGAACTGGCATGTCATTTCCACAACATTCTATCTGTCAGTGCAAGACTTAAGGCCAGCCCAGATTTAAGGAGGTGGGGAAATAGACTCTACCTCTTGATGGGAGGAATTGCAGTAAATTTGTGCTCATTCTTAATCATCATAGATGTTAAATCAATATTTGTAGAACAAAGAAAAGAATTAGTAAAGGAAGGAAAGAGAACAAAGAAAAAGGAAGGAGAGCAAGTGACAAAGGGGAAAAGAAAGGGGAGAAAAGAATATTTTTAGACATACTGAGAATTAAAATGCAGGGGAAATACTCAGGGTATAATAAACTCAATGGCCTTAAAGCAGAGAAATAACATTTAATAAATTTTAAATTAATAAAGTAATGATCATAACTTTAAAAAATCATGAAGTTCCACTATATTTACAACATTCAGCCTGTTTCAGTTATCTAATGTTATGCAGAAAATTACCCCAAAGTTAATGGCAACAAGCAACCATCTATTACGCTTACAGATTCTGTGGGTCAGGAATCTGTAAGAGCTTGGCTGAGGGGGTTTACTTGGAGGGCTATCAATTGCAGTCAGCTGGAACAGCAGTCTTCCCAAAACTTGTCCGGGGCCGGAAGCTCCATTTCCAAGGTGGCTGACTGTCATTGCTGGTAATTGGTACTGGTTGTTGGCTAGGGACCCCATTTCTCCACAGGAGCCTCTTCATTACTTGTCTGAATATGTCTGGCTGGTGACAGGGTGGCTGGCTTCCCCAAGAGCAAGCAATCCAAGAGGCCAGAGCAAAAGCTGCCATGACTTTTATGATCAAATTTCAGAAGTCACACCATCACTTTCACTGCTTTTTACTGCTTACATAGGAACAAACCTGATTTAATATGGAGGATTACACACAAGCATGGAACAAGGAGGCAGAAATCATTGGGAGCCATCTTAGAAACCAGACACCACAACCAGAAAATATTTTTTTATGTACTGTATACAATTTAGCATTTAAACCAACAAAACCTACAAACAAAAATAAAGCTCCAGGATTCAAAATTATTATCTGTGAGGTAAGGCAATGACGAAAGGTTTATTTCAAGTACAAAAATCTACAAATGGAAATTCCAAGTGTCAATGAATCTCTTTTAGTGTTAATTACATGAAAGAGGATGATGGGAGGAAAAGCATACGTGCATCTCCCAGTCAGTAGGCTAGATCCTTTCATGTTTTCCTTGACAGAAAAACTCAGTAAAATATCTCCTAACAAAAATAACCTCTGAAGAAATTTTAGCACCACATGAGATTTATCTCTTCTGATAGGCCAGTGAGCAAAAATAGCCCACTCTTACAGATTGAATTATGTCCTCCCCAGATTAGTATATTGAAGACCTGAGCCCTAATGTGACTGTATTTGAAGATAAAGCCTTGAAGGAGGTAATTAGGGTTAGATGAGCCCATGAGGGTGGGTCCCTAACCCAATATGACTGGTGTCCTTATAAGAAGAGAGAGAGTTACCAAGGATGTGCATGTACAGAGGAAAGACCATGTGAGGATGCAGTGAGATGGTAGCCATCTGCAAGCCAACGAGAGAGGCCTCAGGAGAAACCAAACCTGCTGACACCTAGATCTTGAACTTCCAGCCTCCAGAACTGAGAGAAGATAAAAATCTGTTGTTTAAACCACCCACCTGGAATTTTGCTATAGCAGCACTAGAAAACTAATACTCCCACCAACATTTAAAATATATTTGAAATTAATAAGAGAAAACTGATTGGTAGCATAAACATTAAAATTGGGTTCCCTTTTGGGGGTTTAGATTCACCGTCTGGTAATTAATCTTTACCTTGGATAAATCTTTTGACACTTCTCAGTATAGAGATATCTGTGGCATAAAAATGTAGTAGTCAGGGATTTGTGTTAACTTTAACCAATATTGGCAAACCAGCATTTCATCCAAATTTCTCATATATCTCAAAGCCTTGGCTATCATTTTTCTTTGAAATCTTTAAGATATATTTTTTCAACATAGGTTCTTAGGTACAAAATTTCTATTTTGAAGTATGGGTATGTTTTTCAAGCTATAGGCATTATTGAAACCATAGTTGCACTACCATTTAAAGAGCTGTAACAAAGCGAGGGCAGCTGGGTAGGAAATGCTTTTTTCTGGTAGCCATTGGAGATGGGAAACTGTCAGGCTGTTCCCTGTGTGTCCTACCCAGCAAGTGGCCTAGCCTAATGCTTCTTGTCTTCCAGACACTCTTTTTCAAAGAGAGCAACCTTCCTTTGAAAAAGGCCCCAAACTAGCAGAATTAGGCCCCTTTGATATACCTATTTCCTCTCAGTTGTATTTACCTAAGAAATTTTATGCACAGAAAGGAAAGAATGGAAAGGGTATTCAGCTACAAGACAGGAATGAGATTTGTGTTGTCACTTCCTTTAAAGTATCTTAAAACACAGCTGAATGGAGAAGGATTATAGGGCAGTAAAATACGGTTTAAAATATTCAGTGAATGAATAGCATGAGACATTTATCATAAAAATAACACTGAGCTAAAGAAACAATTCCTTAACTGTATGCAACCACAACTAACCTTAGTATTGCTGTGAGCAATCTGCTAATAAATGGTGCTGTAGTGGTCATAAAACTTTTTACTTTTGCTGAGTTTTAAAAGACCTTCCCTTCCTAAGGGTAGTAGTCATTTGTCACTGGAGTTTGATTGTGAACACTTGTAGAAATTTTTTAGAAATAAGTCATTGTAGCTTATCATCTATATTGAATTTCTCCTATGGTTAATTTAGTTTTTAAATTCTAAACCCCGAATGTGTTGATTTCAGTCATTAGGGCCAGAAAAGGCTATCATTTTTGTTATAATGTTCTGGTTTTTAGAGTCTTGTCTGGGTGAGGTATAGGTATTATTTAGATTAGTTGGACTATTAGCCAAGAGAAAAAAAAGGAAAGAAGCAGAATGGTTTTTATTTTTTTTGAAGTGAGATCTGGAGTGTAAAAAGTTGAATTCTGGTCCCAAATGAGTTACTACCAGCTATATGACTTTAGAAAAGTGACTTCACACCTTTCGATGTTCTTCCTTGTCCAATACATCATCTGCCCCCAGTAGAAAGGTCTGCCACATTTACCACCATTTGCAAGCTGGCTGCCACTTCTGGTTCCAGCATTATGCCTGGTGAACAGGCGAAGAACAATTGTGATGCACCTAAGGGTACGCAGTAGCCAGCTAGAGGAAGGACAGGCACAGGGTCCAGAATAAGAATGTGCACCAGAACGGTGCTCATACCATTGGAAGAACTGCTGAACTGTTGGAGGAAAGAGAAGACAATTGGTCCATAAAATAATAACAAAACACAAAACATATAAGAAAACTTAATGATAGCATGTGAACACACACACACAAACAAACACTACAACCTTTCTGGGACTTAGGAAACAACAACATGTTTTTTTAATTAAAAAAAAATGGTAGTGAATTAAAGAGGGAACAATTACAGTAAAACTGAGTGATCAAGCGGAGGAGAGATCTAATAATACAGAGGAAGAAATACAAATATATGGCAAAAATATGAAAAAATATACAAGAATTGGATGAGAGATTCAGGAGAACACAACTACTCTAGTGATAAATATCCACAAGTAGTATCATTGACCGAAAGATCAGGCACAGAGCCATAACTGCTTGGGTAAATCAAACAAGTTGTGCTTGTCTAAAGGATTCAGTAGAACATTAAAGGAGTCAGAGTACACAAAAGAGAGATCAAAATTCTCTGAGGAAGATTCAAATCTCCTTTCTTCCAAAGGTCTTAGTAAAGCCTACACAGTTGCAGTTAATAGCATCCAAGTCAATCAAGTTCACATCAGACTGTCTGAGAGCATACCTATCCTCTTCTAAGGCTGGCCTGATACACATAAGCCTAGAGTGCTCCAGGGTAGAGCCTTGCCTGGAAACCTGCTGGAGACCTCCTCACCCGGGTCAAGTGCACCTCATTAATCTTGAGGTACACAGTGCATGATATGATTGCTACAGGTCCATACTCAATACTCTGGCTTGAAACAGCTTCTCAGGCATGTTCACAACCTGCACAACCTAACACAGCTTGATATAATTACCTTCTCAAATGCTGTGCAGTTTCCCAGGGGTTTATAGGAGGCTCTAGCTATAGGACCCATCATCCTGCAAGAAAACCAAAAACAGGAAAATAGGAGTTCCAGAAAAGAGGAAAAGCAACAAATGCCAGAAAGGAAATCATTAAGCCACTAACATTTAAAAATTTCTCTCAATAGAGAAAAGACTTGAATTTTCAGACTAGAAGGGCTCAGTGAGTTCCAGGAAGGGCTTATCAGAAAAGACACATGTTAACACTACTTCTATCCTGATAAAATTCCTGAGTTCCAAGGACACATCTTAATAAGCTTCCAAATAGAAGAAGTGGTTATTTGCAAGGAAAAACAAAGACATTTAGCATTGAACTTCTTATGTGCTACACAGGAATTAAGAAGAGAATTGATCATTTACCAGTGTCAAAAAAAAAAGATGTGTGGATATGCAAGGATTCAAAAAATATAAAAGGGGTGTGCTCCATTGGAGGCAATTACTAGATGAAGAATTCTAACCAAACAAAAAATTAACCAGAATAGAAACTTTAAGAAAGGAGAACAGAAGATGAGAGAATTACTGAGAACATGAATTTTAAAATTGAGTTGGCCATGTTTGACTAATTTCAGGCCATTGGGATTTCAGGCAAATGAGATGTGCTCAACTTCTGTGTTCTCTCTTTTTGTAGAAAGGTACCTGTCCTGGGCCTCATCTTTTTCTCTGCTTGATGGCTAGGATATGGGGGAAATTAGAGCAAACTTGAAAGACATGTTGAAAATGAGAAAGACTCCAATAATCACAGGCTGATCACAGGCTGATCACATCTGGACTTACTTGTGAGAAAATTAAATGTTTCATCCCCTGTATTTAAGGTCCCTTTGAAACAACGGCTTACTCAACTAATATATTAGGCTGAACCATATGAAATTGTTGATGTTCATTCAATAGTTGTTGACCTTGGAAAAATGGCAATTTTATATGGTTCAATCTAATAGTTCCTATTTCACAAATCAGTTGAATTCCTGTATTATAAATTCAAAAATATCCCAATATCTCTTCTTGTTCCACTATTTTTCTCAAGGAGAAAATAACGAGGCCCTTAGTCAGTCTTCTTCTTTCAGGACTGGAGGATCTTTGTAAACCAAGAAACGAGTAAACAAAGAGATGGAAAGGAGTAATACTATGTATTACAGAATATAATATTATATTCTGCCAGAGAGTATAAGAAGAGTAAGACTCAGACACTCTTTTTTTCCTCATATTTGCTTCAAAAATAGGAGTGGCTTTTTGGTGGGTATCTTTGTGTTGTCTGTTCTTTCCGTTTGCTCTGCTCATGTGAATTTTTTTCCACATATGCTTATTTTTGATTATGGAACATGCTTTTTTTTTTTTTTTTTTTTTGAAAACTTATGACAATTTTTAAAGCCTAAGACAAAGGTAGATTCCTCCAGTAAGTATTCACTATAGTTCCTGCCAGGTACTGGAGAATACTACCAATCACTTTAATGCTTAAAGAATCATTTGAAATTAAATTCACAATTTAAGATGTGTATGATAATACAGGTAGTATTAACTAATGCTACAGATTCATGAGAGAGTTGACATTTGGTTACAACTTCTCAAGAAGTTGTTTTTCCTTCTAGCTTGGCTCAGGGTTGAGGCACATTTCTTTGCATTCTTCTGGGGGTAAAGAGGAAAGGGGTTGGCCTAATTCCCCTTCACTCTTATCCTGAGGATACAGCTTTTGGCTGCTGCCACTTCCAGGACTGGCTGCTCCTGCCTCCTCACTCTAGGCAGACCCTGAGCCTTGAATTCAGCCCTTTATATCTCAGTGCAGACCTCAAAACTGAAGGTCAAGTTCACCTCATTCAGCAAAGGTCTTCAGGATACAAGTAGCTTCAGTCACGGCCTTACTGCTCCAGGTTCCTGCTTTTGGTTGGAAGTTGTCCTGAGAAGTCTTATGTTTTTGGTTATTTGATTCTTTTAAGGATTTTTTTAAAAATATTTTACCCAACATTTAACTTGTTTACAGTTGGAGTATTTGCTCAAATAACTATCAGTCATATTACCAAAAATTAAGGTCACCAATATATGTAAAAGAAAATATTTTCAATATTAAATTTGCAAAAGTATTGAGGGGGTTAGAGATGGATGTACCTGGCATATCAGTACTTACCCACTTCACCTGCCTTCACCCCTCTCCACATTATTTTATTTGTATCCTCTGATTTACATGGGGACTGATGGGCCAAATTGAACAATGTACACAACGTTCAAGTGGTGTTTTGGGAATTAAAATTCCTGTGTGGAATGCTAAAAACTCAATAGCTCTTGATTTCCAGACATTTTATTTGATACTTGAATATCTCTGCTCTATAGCAAGACATTCCTTAATGTGATATCAAAATAAATCTCTAAAAATGCGTCCCAAATACATTTTGCTTGATGATTAAAATCTTTCAAAGACAGGAACTTGACAAAATGTCTGAGGTAATTATAAGAGGCAGAATAATAAAATGAGTAGCTATCTCAAGCCATAAGTATGAAAGCAAATGAGGATCCTCTTCTCAAAAGTATGTAGTACAAAGTTAAAATATTAGTCAATGATCAGGAATGCAAAACAATCCCAGTCTTTCTATGAGTACAATGTGAAGTTGTATTAATTGCAAGCCCTGTTTCTATTCTTTCTCATTAGTTCTTCCTTTGAGAGAATTTACAAAACAAATTCTTCATACATGGTATCCCCTTCATGGACTCTTAAAAGTATTGGCACCATGGACATAGAATGTACCATAAAACATTCCTTTGTATGTTACATAGTTCCATGGGAAGGAATTTATGCAAATTATAGTCACAGACAAAACATATCCTGGTGACATCATGATTTCACTGAAAACTTTCCAACACTAAAAGAAAAGTGTTTCTTCCATCCTTACCCTCCCCCCACCAGTGGCAACAGGCACATCCAGCTGTTGTTTTTAGAGAAGGGAGTCTGTGGAAGCACCGCCCTATTTTTGCTGCTCTCATCCTTGAACATATTTTCAGAGTGCTAAAATCAGTTCATCACGTTATGGTCAAGGCTGGAGTTCTTTGTTCTATAACTCCTTTCTGATTAAGATTTTCAAGAAGTTATTAAAAATAAAACAAAAGAATTCAGAGCAAATGTTCTTAAGGGATACATATATTCTTGCTTTCCATCCTGACAAAATTCTAAACAGTTACAAGCTGTTATAAAAATGAATATATAATTAAAATCGTAAGCCAAATAAATTAAAACCATCAAGAATTTCATCCTAATAAGACATATCAAATTCAAAACAAGATTATAAACTGGTTTTGGTAGGGACATTGAAAATGTCATACTACCTAACTTCATCATTGTGTTTTTAAGCAGAAATTGTTTTGACCAGTGCAGATTTAAAAATAGTGAATGCAATTGTTTTCTTCTTAGAGGAAAATATCCCTACCAATGCCATCATTATTATAGTGCCTCATAACAAAATCTTCACTACTTCAGCCCAAAATCATGAAGAGAATTAGTGAAAACGCAGAAAAATGTTTTCTGATTAGATGACCAGGTATTTGATACTGTACACTCCTAGACACAAAAGAAGTTTGTGAGCTTACTGAGCAGAGGACACAAATACCTAACACAGTGTCTGCTCATATAGTATTGCAATACGTATTGTTACATACATAAATCACACACCCTAATTTGAATGTGCAGGGATTCTTGGAGAAATGGGTCAAATGTAGGCACATATTATTTCTTTTGGCATAAGCAAAACCACAATCTGAAATAATGAGTCTGTTGTGAGAATATTTTTTTTACTAAATATTAATTATATGGCAAATAATTGGACAAAAATTCAGGGGGTGAATTTCTATTCCCAGCCCCTGAAAAGGCCCGTCTCTTTAAATAACAATCACGATGATAACTGTTTAACAACCTGCTAAAGATGAGTTAGAAGATGACTGGTGGAAATATTAAGAAAAATAAATAAAAGCAAGGCTTCACCTCTGATGTTCCTTTGGGCCTTTGGTCAATTTTCTTAACTTTTGCTTGGTTTCTTTTTCTGTACAATTAGAGAGTTAGACTTGAATTGGTGGTTTTTCAATTATTTTATCCATACAACAATTGTTCAAAGTACCCTGAATGAAATGCGCACATAGCAGAGCTGCTGTGATTGAAGCAGAGTCACTCTCAGAGCCCTAGCTGTGGGTCCAGCTTCCCTGTGGCAAGCGCTGAGGATGCCTCAAACACAGTTTGGCAAACAATGCACTAGGCAATAAAAAGAGACTGTAAACATTTATAATTTTAGAAGGAAAGATGGAAGGGATGAGAAAAAAAAGTGCCTAATTAGTGCCTAGCTCCAAGTTTAAAATTCTTCCTTTAGTTTACTCTTTTACAATATTTCAAAACAATGGTTGCAATTTTTTTATTGCCACTTTTTACTGCTTAATTTTTAATGAAATAGATATGGAGGATTTTTACCATCTCAGAGTTGTAGCAGTTTCTTTATATCTATTTCAGGGAGGTAGCTTTGATAATACTACTTGGTGCCAACCAACATCTATTTCTCCCTCTTCCTTTCTAATAAAACCTTGATATTTGTCAGCATGGCAATGTGCCCACTTAAAACTAATCACTTCCCTAGATTCTCTAGCATGTTGATATGGCCCAGGTGCAAAATTATGGCCAATGAGATGAAAGCAGAAAAATACTAGATGGGGGTCTCAGGAAAGCTATTGTTTTCTTGATTAAAAAAAAAAGACTAATTTATCATTAATTACTGAGTGAATTGGTGGCATACATCTTTTACCCTCCACCTTTCCTTACTGAACCAAACTTAGGTCTACTCGCCCACACTTGCGCAGTAAAGCCAATCTACCATCAAATTCTTGCCGTACTACCTACCACACTCTGCCCCTACTCCCCCCACACACTTACCTCTCATCAGCCCACATCTATGTTCTCACAGAAAATGCCCTAGGACAAGTTGACTGAGAAGGGAAAAATACAAGCCCGATTTCCAGATGGCTCTTACCAGCAATAAGTGAAATGTTAATGGTGTTATGGCCTACTCAGGGTGGCCCTAAAGGACGGTGGTGGGGAGAAATCTTCCCCTGCAGGTGGAAACATAAAACACCACATCTCATTGTCCTTTTTTGCTGGAAAAGGAGAAACGGCATAAGGTGCAGTTCCATACTGAGTCATAAGCAATTGGCTAACAGTCTGGCAAATGACTAGGAAATTGGAAAGAGGGATACTGGACAATTGGTGACAGGAATAATTGAGAATGGGCCTAATATATTGATATTTGTTTTCCATAGACATGCTCCTCAAAATGTCATCACTGCACTAGAGGCTGTTAGTAATCAGAACTGGACAGCGTGCCCTATGGTCAGTCTGCATCCTGTCCACTCTCATTGCTTGCTCAATGAGATACTGATTTTGAAGGTAGTGAAACTATTCTGCAGGACCTGATAATGGTAGTTACATGTCCTTATATGTTTGTCAAAACCCACAGAATGTACCACACTGAGAGTGAACCCTAGTGTGACTAAAGACTGGGTGACAACGATGTGTCAATTTAGGTTCATCACTTGTAACACATGAACCACTGAGGTGAGGGATGTTCATAGGGGCAGAGGCTTGTGTATGTGGGGACAGGGGATATATTGGGGCCTCTCTGCATGTTCTGCTCAGTTTTGCTGTGAACCTAAAACTGCCCTAAATAATGAAGTCCATTTTTTAAACATCTGATCTACTTAACACTTCCCTTCATAAAGATTGACCCATCTCTCATTTGGAACCAAAACCCGGTGAAAACAACACCCACTGTGTAACAGGTAAACCTTTTCTATCAAATAGTGGTAAGCAATTTGTCCTACTGAGCAATAGATACATTCATAATTGACATAGCTTCTGCTCACCACTATTCTTTCTGTATAAACCCTCATGATAATTCATACCACATTGCTTTGGACAAAAAACCACTCATTTTTGCTCATTTACATGGCAGCCCAAAATGAAATGTGAAATTTAGCTCTAGCAACTTAGAAAAACTGAGTAAGAAAGTGGATGGATTAGAGAAAGAGACAGGGTGTTCTCACTCTCTTCACCCGGAATTGATTTCTTTGGAAAGAAAATAAAGAGATGGAAAGCTAGTAACTGATTCTGAAGAGCAAGAATTGGATTTGTGGGCAGTGCTTTAAGAAACTAGAGCCATGCCTTCTTAGCAGGGAATAAAGACCATCCGACAAGACCTATGAAGATCACGTTTGGCTGACGCCCCACCAGCTGACCTGAACTCAAAGCTTTAAAATTAAATTTAAAGAGAAGGGAGATAATTACAGATAGGAAACCAAGTGAAGAGAAAGAGCTGTTTTCAATTTTTATCTATTATAAATTATGCTACTCTGAACACTTTTCTATAAACTGATAACTCTATTTTTTTATACTATTAAGATTTTTATTTTAGCTGCCCATATGCAAAAAGGATAAAAACAGAATAATATAATTCCAAGAATAGTAATGATGTATCTGTATAGGTTTTATCGTTTCAAAGCTTTTTGCTTGCTTGTTTTTTAGTTTGTTTGTTTAAATTTTTTATTAAGCTATAGTTGATGTATAGTATCATATAAGTTTCAGGTGTTCATCATAGTGATTCACAATTTTTAAAGGTTATACTCCATTCATAGTTATTATAAAGTATTGACTATATTCCCTGTGCTGTACAATATATCCTTGCACCTTATTTATTTTGTACATATAGTTTGTACCTCTTAATGCCCTGCCCCTATCTTGCCCCTCCCCCTTTCCCTTTCCCCACTGGTAACCACTAGCTTGTTCTCTATATCTGGGAGTCTGTTTCTTTTTTGTTATATTCACTAGTCTGTTTCATTTTTTTAGATTCCACATGTAAGTGATATCATACAGTATTTGTCTTTCTCTCTCTGACTTATTTCACTAAGCATAATACCCTCCAAGTCCATCCACGTTGTTGCAAATGACAAAATTTCATTCTTTTTATGGCTGAATAGTATTCCATTGTATACATATACCACATCGTCTTTATCCATTCATCTATTGATGGATACTTAGTTTGCTTCCATATCTTGGCTATTGTAAATAATATTGCA
>NW_006798658.1:1163484-1164097 GCF_000442215.2 Lipotes vexillifer | reverse complement strand
TTTTTTGCAGTACGCGGGCCTCTCACTGTTGTGGCCTCTCCCGTTGCGGAGCACAGGCTCCGGACGCGCAGGCCCAGCGGCCATGGCTCACGGGCCCAGCCGCTCCGCAATCCATTCATCTTTTGATGGGCACTTAGGTTGCTTCCATATCTTGGCTATTGTAAATAATGCTGCTATGAACATTAGGGTGATTGTAAATAAAGCTGCTATGAACATTGGGGTGAATGTATATTTTCAAATTAGTGTTTTGGGGCTTTGGGGGATATATACTCAGGCATAGAATTGCTGGGTCATATGGTAGTTCTGTTATTAATTTTTTGAGAAATCTTCATACTGTTCTCCACTGTGACTGCACCAGTTTACATTCCCAGCAACAGTGCACAAGGGTTTCCTCTTCTCCGCCTCCTCACCAACATCTGTTACTTGTGTTCCTTTTGATGATAGCCATTCTGACAGGTGTGAGGTGATATAATTCCTCCTTATTTTGGATGGTTACCTTTGGATATATTACCCACAATAAACCTACTCATTTAAAGCACATGACATCATTAGTACTCTTTTTATTCATTCTAAAATGATTATTTGAATTTACGATGCCAAGGACAACAAACAG
>NW_006798658.1:1132081-1163474 GCF_000442215.2 Lipotes vexillifer | reverse complement strand
AGGAATGCCATTTTCGATATATCCTTAAGAGCACTGGGTCATATTGCCTCTCTCTATATTTCTTTATATCTATCTATCTTTATATTACATACCTATAATTTGATTAGGCAAAATTTTGTCTCACTATTGTTCTACTCATTTGTTAATTTAATCAATATTTATTGACTATCTACTATGTTTCAAAAATTGTTCTTGGTATTAGTTAAGTAGCATTTCTTTGAGTTATAAGATTATAAATGGTTCATATTATTTTTATTAACTATATTTTCTCCTTGAATCTGACAATCATGTTTTTCCTTTTGTTTTTTCTTCTGTTGTTGGCAATCATGTTACTCTGAATCTGGATTTGTTCTGGTTGTTTCAATAAAGTAATAGTCATCCAGAGGGGAAATTCATATGATTTTAGAATCAATAAACAGGAAAGGGAATGATGATTCGATTGGAGAATTGGTTTTAGAAAAATAAATTCAAAGGTTTAGAGAAAATACAGCATGATTCCACGGCATCTTACTGATGTTTACTTTCACAGAGACTAGTGCAGTTCTGAATACACAATAGGTCCTTGGCAAATATGTCATTTGCCTTCTTTGTAACCCTCTGTGAGCTTCCTTTACCCTGTTCTGAACCTCACTTTCTTCCACCATATAGTGTGGATAAAAATAATGCCTTCCTCAAGAGGAAGCTTCAAGGAGAAAATGGGTTGTTTTATCATCGAAACAGCATTTTAGGAATGTGAGGGATGAATAGTAGGAAGTTATGTTCATGTTTTCATTCTCAAATAAAATGCTGAAATACATTATGATGCTTGAAAGCCTTGCCAGTTTTCTCACTGGAATTTTTCTGTTGAATAAAGTAGACAGTCTACATGGTGGAAGAAGACATTTTCCTGGAGTGAAAAATGTTTTAAAAGTTTTATTCATTTTGAATAGAAAAAGAAAAATAAAGCTAGTAAACATTTTTATTTTCCCTGAGCTTGACCTTATACAAAAAACAGATGTTCCACCATGGAACAAAAAGGGATTAAAAGAGCAGAGACTAACACTACGAATTACTGGCAATGACAAAGTTGCATGAGGTACCTTACCAGGCACCAGGAAATTTGAAATAGTAAAATACTAAGCAATAATTTAAGCTGAGTCCATGAAGTAAGTAACATAGTCTAGATAATTAATACCTGGCTGGTCATTATGTATTATGTTTTTATTGTGGAATTTGGTGTGCAAATATTTTCTTAAGGATTTTTATGAAAGAGATTGGTTCATGATTTTCTTTTCTTGCAGTGTCTTTGTCAGACATCACAGTTGTGGTGCCCTCATAAAACCAGTAGGGAAGTGTGCTTCATCTATTTTTTGGAAAAAATATTGTGTAAGATTGATATTATGTCTTCCTTAAATTTGAGAGAATTCACCATTAAAACCATCGAGGCGGGCTTCCCTGGTGGCACAGTGGTTGGGAGTCCGCCTGCTGATGCAGGGGACGCGGGTTCGTGCCCCGGTCCGGGAAGATCCCACATGCCACGGAGCGGCTGGGCCCGTGAGCCATGGCCGCTGAGTCTGTGCATCCGGAGCCTGTGCTCCGCAACGGGAGAGGCCACAACAGTGAGAGGCCCACGTACCGCAAAATAAAGAATGTGCATTCTAAACTTGTGTTAAATGTTCTATGAATGTCTATGAGGTAGAGATGGTTGATGGTTAATTTTATGGGTCAACTTGATTGGTAAAACATTGTTTTTGAGCACATCTGTGAAGGTGTCTTAGGAAGAGATTAGCCCTGAATCAGTAAACTGAGTAAAGAAGATCATCCTCACCAATGCAGGTGGGCATCAGTCAATCCTTTGGGAACTTGAATAGAACAAAAAGGTGGAGGAAAGCTTGATTTGCTGTCTCTGCTTGAGCTCAGACACCCATCTTCTCCTGCCCTGAAACATCTGGGCTCTTGGTTCTCAGGCTTTGGGCCTCAGACAGGAACTTACACCATCAGCCACAATCACCCCCAACTCCCCTCCCACCCATTCTCAGGCCTTTGTACTTGCACTGAATTACAACACCAGCTTTACAAGTTCTCTGGCTTATGATAACAGACTGTAGGACTTCTTGGTCTCCATTATCGTGTGAACCAATTCCTATAATAAATCTCATCCTATATATATATATATACACACACACACATATATGTGTATTCTATTGGTTCTGTTTGTCTGGAGAACGCTACTAATAAAATAGTATTAGTTATAATTTTTCATTTCTTACTGTGATTATTTTTGTTTACTTATTATAACTACTGGGACAGATGTGTTAAAATATGATAGTGATTTTGTTTTTGCCTATATCTCTCTTTTTATGTATCAGTTGTTGCTTCATTTTTGTCAAAACTCAGTTTTTAAGCACAAACACATTGAAATTAATTCTGCCTGATATATTCACCCTTGTTCAATAGCAATTCAGCTCTATTATGAACAGTATTTGTATGATATGTAATTTTTCATCCTTTATTCTTGCAAGCTCTTTGTGCCTTTTTAGTTAAAATGCATCTTTTAGGGGCAGCATATATTTGGGTCTTGCTGCTTTATAAAGATCAACACTGTTTGCTTTTTAATTGGAAAATATAGTCCATTTACATTTAATGTAACTATTGATACAGCTAGATCTAGGTGTGCCATTTTGTGCCCTTTTTTCCCCCCATATGATTTTGTTGTTGTTGTTGTTGTTTTTCCTTATCCTTATCCTTTCCTTTCTTCTTCCCTGCCTTCTTTTGAGTTAATCCAGTTTTAGTATTCCATTTTGATTTCTCTACTGGCTTTTCAACATATCTCCTTGCAATTTTTTTTTAGGATTTACAGTATCTATCTTTAAGTTATTACAAACTACATAGAGTCAATATTGAACTATTTCATATAAAATATACAGGAGCCTTGTAAGAATGTAATTCAATTTACCACCCCATATTCTCTGTGCTTTTTTGGATACATATACAAATATCTTTATCTATATCTATTTCTATCTATTTATCTATATACATACCAGTAGATCTATATATCCAAAATAGATTTAATTTTTGTTTAATACGGTCATACATCTTTTTTGTTTGTTTGTTTGTTTGTTTGCGGTACGCGGGCCTCTCACTGCTGTGGCCTCCCCTGTCGCGGAGCAACAGGCTCCGGACGCGCAGGCTCAGTGGCCATGGCTCACGGGCACCGCCGCTCCGTGGCATGTGGGACCCTCCCAGACCGGGGCACGAACCCACGTTCCCTGCATCAGTCATACATCTTTTAAAGAAGTTGTCCTCCATCAAGGGCAGTTTTGACTCCCAAGAGACATTTAACAATATCTAGAGATATTTTTTATTTTCACAACTGTGAGAGCAGTGCAGCTGACAGCTGGTGAATAGAGGCCAAAGATGCTGCTGAAAATCTTACACTGTACAGGACAGTCCCCCAACACAAATAATTATCCATTGCAAAATATCTATAGGGCTATGGCAATGAAGTTGAAACATATAGGGCTTATTTTGGTTACTTAGAGTTTCAGCTAATTAAGGACATTTCCTTTACCATATCCAAAGTTCCTCCAAACACAACTTTTATATTCAGACTTAAAGTTTTAAACTCTCTAAGCTCATACAAGGTATTTATTAGCTCATGATCAATCACTGAGTTTGCTGAGTGATTTAATTATGTTATGTGATTTCACATGAGGACTTTAAAGGCAACTGGAAAGAATCCAGAGTTCCAAACAAGGGAATCTCCATTACCAACTGTCTTCTTTTTCTTCTTTCTCTCCTGGTGTGAAAATATCATACAAGTAATCATTGTTGGGTTATCTTTGTTTAGGAAGAGTAGACTCATGCAAATCTAGCAAATTATGCTTGTGTATTAATTAAATCCTCATAATTTAAACACTTTTGCACAAAATTATTACACATTTCTACAGTGTATGCTTTCCTTTTTCAAATGATCTCTATCAGCTTTATAAGACACTCTGATAAGAATGATAATGAAGTAAACTTGAGAAAAGAGCACAGGATTTCAAATTAAACGTGGATGTGAATCTCTGTATCTATCACTTCTTAAATTCACACTTGTCCTCCCAGCTCTCTTCCAAGACTCATATTATCTTTTTGTTTTCTAGTCTGTAAAATGGAGATAATATCTATTTCATAAGGTAGTTAAGAAACACCTTCTACCTAGTCTAGGACAGAAGAAAGAAGTTAGCCAGTCCAAGGCTTTGTACTCCCTTAGGAATGTAGTTTACTGGCCCTGTGACTTGGCTCCTGTGCATGAAGGATAGTAAACTGAAGCCTAGTAAACCGAAGCCTAGTAAACCGAAGCCTGTGCTGAGCTGTCTATTACAGGCAATTGAACTCATGCCTCTGGAGACATAGATCAACACTACTGAGATAAGGTCCAGATGCACTCTGTCACAGTTCACTCATTTCAATTAAACCTACAGTGAGCAATGGCAATGGTAAAGAGTGGCCACTGAATCTTTCCCCATCTTCCCAGGGAAATGCATTGAGTTCATTCTTGGAAGAGGTTGGGTAAACTGCAACCTGCAGCAAGTCAACTCCTTATCCAGATGTCACCAAGTCCTACAGCTCACAGACCTCCTGAATTGCTCAAGGAAGACTTGGTTTACTGGGAATTCTGAGATCCATACAGGAACAAAGACTTTAGGTCCAGGCAGTAAGCCCTGTATTTTACAGGGCAGCCTCAAAATTGGCAGCAGTACGAAAGTCACTTTCATACCAGCTCCAAAGGTTGATGAGAGGGACCTTCTCTAGTCCTGGGAGAGCCATCAAATCGAAACACACTTGCTCACACAAGCACATGCCCTCAAACAAATGGCATATCTTCCACCTCATTGGTTGACTGCCACAGCTGCTGTCCCGACAGGGTATTCAATCAAGCAAATGTCTTCTGTCTGAAGTCTGTTTCCACCTCCAGTCAGGCAGGTTGTTTTTAGCACATCTGACAAAATAGGCCAGATCTGCACAGCAACCTTTGAGAGGAAGTGCAACAAAAGACATCCAGCTGTGCTGAATTAAAAGGTCTTCATTCATCACCTTCCATCAGTCAAAAAGCAAAAAGAGGCTGACGTTATTTTTAAGAAATTTAAGGGTGTTATTATTCACCTGTAATTAAAAAGAATGGTTTGATTTGGCTTATAGCCTGGAGGAGACTGAATGCTCTTATTTTGCCAGGTTATGAATTTTTCCAAGTAGTGAATAGGCTCTGAGAATGAGGCAATGAAATGGAGGAACTTCATAAAGTAGAATTTTCCTCAACCTGTATTCACTTGCTTTTTTTAGAAAATCAGTGTTTCTTTACCTTTGCTCTTCTGCTTAGGAGAAGTGCTCCCAGAGAATAGAAATCAAGTGTATTTTGAGTCCATCAACATGAGAAATTCCATGTAAAAGGTTTTAAATGTCCCAAGAAGACAAAATCTGAGGACATTTATTACAAATGCACAAAGTTGCTTTTCTCAGATATACTACATATTCAGAGAGTAGAGAAATAAGGATTTCTGTGTTATATAGTAAAAAAATACACATAGTAAGAAAACTAGAGATAGTCTTTAAATATTTTCATGCATCCAGAGGATGGATGTAAGGATTTGCCAAGATTTTTTTTGTTGTGTTTTGTTTTATAAATTTATTTATTTATTTATTTATTTTTGGCTGCATTGGGTCTTCGTTGCTGCGCACAGCCTTTCTCTAGTTGCGGTGAGCAGGGGCTACTCATTGCGGTGGCTTCTCTTGTTGTGAAGCTCGGGCTCTAGGTGCACAGGCTTCAGTAGTTGTGGCACGTGGGCTCAGTAGTTGTGGCTCTCAGGCTCTAGAGCACAGGCTCAGTAGTTGTGGTGCACAGGCTTAGTTGCTCCATGGCATGTGGGAATCTTCCCGGACCAGGGATCGAACCCATGTCCCCTGCATTGGCAAGCGGATTCTCAACCACTGCACCACCAGGGAAGCCCAACCAAGAAGTTTTTTAAAGTAAATTCTTCTTCAACCATGCTTTTTATTCCTGAAAGTGTTTAAGGCAACATGAAGACACATTAAACACAATGTTAATATTAATTGAATGAGAAAAAGGAACTTCAAAGTAGGAAATAAAAGATGAAGCTGGGATTGAAGTATATAAGCCAAATAAGTGTGTATCAAGTCCCCATGTAAGCCACACATGTAGCCCTGACTCTCCTAGCAGTCAGTGCAAAGAGGGATCTAAGATCAGTTATGTGATTTGTAATGCCCACCAAATTAAAACAGGAGAGGCACACCTATTTCTCAAGTATCCTAATTAGCATGGTCTGACAGGCCTAGGCTTTGGAGGGTGGGGAATAGTTCCCAACTGTGTACTGGGAAAGTTAAAATTTTTCAGTAGCAATTGTAATTTTTTGTATTTTCAGAGTATTTGTTTGTTTTTATTCTGATATCAGCAAGGCTGAAAACAAAATTTTCTTTAGGATTGCCAAAGTAGTTGTTGGAAGTCAATAGAGGGTAGGTGGTCTGAAAGCAGGCTTGGCCAGCAGGAGCAGCATGTAAGGACAGTGTCAGGCATGGGCTGGGGAGCCCAGTGATTTGGGGTTTTACTATATCCCATCACACTGAGCAATGTACGCTGAAGTGCAGGAACGGAGAGGATGGGGCTGCTGAAATTGAAGCTGCTTGGATGCCCTGTGTACTATTTGGTATTTTGAAAACACTTTACACTTGCCAGTAAGTAAAGCCAGATGGGATTCAAATAAGTTTGACCAATATATCCTGACTTGCTGATGTGGAGAGTCAGGTCTGATTGATTTGCCCAAGAACTTTCAGTTCCTACAGAGCCACCATACAGCTTTTTACCACTTCCTGTGTATCCAGTGGGCCAAAGAGAGTCCTGGAAGAAAACAGAGACTCCTATTTCCTGTTCTTGGCTCAGTCCAGCAGGTCACAGAAGCTTCTAAACAAAGGAAGAAATCTCTATCCTTTTAACTTGGCTGGTTCCTTTTTCAGTGATTTCTTACAAAGCTGCCCTTGGCCAGTTTTTTCAGACTTACTGCCTCATTTCTATTAGGCTGTTTTTATTAGTCTCAGGTTATTTTCCTGAACTGTTATGAAAAACAACTTTTCAGCTTAGTCATAAGAAAGAGCTGTGTAAGAATCTGGAACCTAGAATAGAACATACATGAAGTTTTCATAGGTATATCCTCATTTCTAAGCAAAACCAAAATTGCTAAAATTTTTTGCTGTATCTAAGATGTGCATTTACGTTCATTTATTGGAGTAAGTTTCCTGAACTTTGCTGATGAGGAAAATCATCTCATTTGGGTTATTTGTTTAAAAACCAGATTGCCCAGCCCTACTCGGACTTACTGAATAAGAATCTTTCAAAAGGGTCTAGGCTTGTGCATGGGAAATTATGGCATCAAAGACTCTGGAACTTCATGAAGCCTCAATTCAAATCTGACTTCTGCTACTTAATAGCTGTGTGACATTGAGCAAGTAGCTTACCCTCTTTGTTCCTCTATTTCTTCATAGTGAAATGTGAAATGAGGATCTGCCCCCCTTGAAAAATCCCAAGTTTAAAGGTAGTTTAGTAAAGAAGTACCCAGCAAAGGAAATCTAGGAGGAGCCAATGATAGTTTTCAAATCAGTCTATTTCTAAAAAAATGGGTGGACCTAAGAAAAATCTCCTACCTTCTGATTAGATTCATTCCAGCCCTAAGAATGAGACTGTAATTTTCAAAAGAAGAGTGAATTCTCAGACTGCTTTTAGATATCTAGAAGGAAGTGATTATCAATCCCAATCACACCAAAGCTTGAGTACAATTTAGAAAGTACAAAATAAATAGGCCACATTAGCATTTTGTATTATTGCTGCTTCCAAATATTTCCAATCTTAAATCCACACATTAACCTAACCACAGTAGGACTTTATGAAATAATTTAAGTAGCTCATTTTTAAATAGCTCACCAGATTACTGAAAAGACATCATTTGTTTCATAGGCAAAGGATCTTCTACTCAAATGAACTACAAAATGATCTTCAGCTAAAACCTTCACAGAAATGACATGTTCGAGAAGACTCAGGCAGGATCTTGATCCTGACTAGTCAGTGGAAACATTGGGAAAATATATCAAAAAGAAAAATAGAACGAAGATACATAATGACTGCATTTCTTAACACTTCACTGAAGCTGGTTGTTGACAAGCCAGATGGCACAGGTCATTAGTGCCTTTTGGCTTTGGTGTCCCTGCTAAGGAAACTCAGGACTGGAAACTCTGGACTGGAATAGCACCACTATTGTTAGGGCCCCTCAAAGCAGAATACACTAATAGGCCCTCCTGTAGCTGGGGAACAATGCCTTAAAATTCTTTTGTTATTCTGCAAGGCCGCAAAATTCATCAAGTCTTGTCCTCTTTCACCCAAAGGCACTTCGGGGACTTAAGTTATTGTTTGCAGACATGGGATAAATTCAGTCACATCACAAAAGAAAGAATTCAGTTCCAAATGTTAATACACACCTCCCTCTAAAATGTAAATCAAGATTCAGGTCGTATCTGGAAACAGTAATATGACTGTGGGTCTCTTCAATAAAGGGGCCAAAATAATAATTTTTTAAAAACAGGAATCTATAAGCTGTTAATCTTATTATGCAACTTGTTAACCCAATTCTGATGATTTTTGTTTAATGTGTAAAAACAGTTGATGCTTTCACATAATTATTGACAAAATATAGGGCATTTTATGTGAAACAGAATTAAATACTAAAGATAAAACTTGAGATCAGGACACTCTTACTCCTATCTTCATGAAGTCTCTCCCTTAATATAAAGCCCTGCTGCATTGGATGTCCTCCAGAAGCTCTGGTGGTCAGTGGAGATTTTGCCACTAGGAAGCTCTAAAATTGATTAAATCTCTAAATTATGATAAAGGTTCCTCTTCGTTTATTGAATTAATAATAAAATATATCACTCTTAGTTGAGAGAAGTCATTATTTGGGTCTTGAAAAATCCCCTGAAATGGTTGGAGCTTATGTAAGTAACAAATCCAGAGCAATGTGGGACCTTGGAGTAGGAAGTGATTCTTGGGTTAGTACAGGTCTCCTGAATCCCAGGTTATTCTTTCCCTGTTCCCTCTCTCGTCTCAAAAGCAAGTCAAAGCAATAGTAAACAGTGCCTCCTGCCTAGGGCTGGCACTAGAAGTGTCCCCCATGTGTCATTGAAAAACATGGCAAACACAGCCAACAGTGGCTCTACCCCTGACTGCCTGTACATGAAAACTCTCTTATATATCCCATGCCTTTTCATAGATCATCACATACATAGCATTTGAAACCAAGTTGAAATCCTGGCTAAGGTCTCAATGGTCCTTGCATATTTTCACAGGCTATCCCAGTCTGCCCAGCCAATGTTTTGTGTGCTGAAGCTCTTAAAACCCACCTATGTTTGCAAAGTCTTATGCCTTCACTAACATCTGCCCCTTCACTTAAGGTCCGCCACCTCTGTAGAAAATGAGGCAAAATTTGCTTGTAAAAAAGTATCACTTACCATAAACTGCAATGATCTTTCAGGGGAAAATCTCACTTATTTAGGCTTATGCCTAAATCCTAAAACCACCCAAAAACCCAGCCACACTCCACAACATAGACCACAGTATGCTGTCCACATTAAAGGCACACAGAGTCTCCTACTAAAATCCAAGGCCCAAATCCCTGACCCTTCCCTGGGTCTCTTCATATGTGTTTTTGTCTGAAAATAACACGCCTTGACTTCTATTTCACAAAGTTCCCAAAGAATGAAACAAATACACCAAGATGGAGGTAAAGGTAGCCTAATAAAGAGCATCCTTCTCATCCACTTAGGTTCTGTGCCCATTGTGAAATAAACCAAAAGAGTCTGCTGATGAAGACCCAGACTCTCGTCTTACACATGTTAAGCTGCAGGAGGTCACTTGGCTTCAGTCTTGGAAAACTTACACAAAGGAGATTTTGAAATTTGCAGAGCAGACAAACTTACCCAAGTCATTGCCTTTCTCTGAACTTGGTGGAATGAGAAGGAGAAATAAGATACCAGGCCCCCATTTGCAAGAATTTAATAGATTAGCTCCATCGAACCAAGAAGCAGTGCACCAATGACATATGCCCACCAATCAGGCAATCCCTTTTACTTCCCTGGGAGAAGTAAGGGTGGGCTGAGGGACCAGGAGTGTTACACTAATGGAGGTTTCTCCAAATGGATAAAAATATTAGGCTTCAGAGGTTAGTATTTCTACCTAAATACTTAGGACACATAAAAAAGTGTTTCTTTGCTTTTGACTAATGAGAGAATTAATTCTATAATCTCTTATATTTTTGCCCTTTCCAGAGCTTCTAAGAGGCTTAAAGCTAAGTGAATTTGTCCAATTATTATAGTTTTCTCTGCTCTAGATATTTGTACTTAAACACAAATAATATATCAAATACAATAAATTCAGAATCATTCCTTTATTTTATAAAATGTAAGTCTTCCATATTTCAAGGAATTATAAAACTTGTTCCAGTCTGAGTCATCAATCAAATGTGAATTACCATGATGGCACATTACAGGACAACACTTCAGGGACATAGGTATTCTGTCAATACAACATTACAAAAATACTATTGATAAGTTCTAAAAATAAATAGGTGCATATATAGTTTTTTGAAATTTAGACTTTGTGTTGTCATTAATCAGAGCTACAGATAAAAAGGAAGTAGGAAGGGATGATCAATAGCTATGAGTTACAAGTTAAACAAGTTTCAAAAGTGTTTTCTTATGTGAGATATCAGTAAACCTTCTTTGGGGATGATAAGAAAAACAGTGATGAATTAAAGATACAAAGCCCCTCTTTCATTGCAGGTCAGGGTTTTAACACAGCAATAAGCTCATTCCTTTCTGAGAATGACTCAAAATTATCTAAAATCAGTGATAAAAATAGAGGGAATGAGAGGGAAATTGTCTTAAAATAAGTACATTTTATTTAAACCCTTTGTTTTGGTCAAATGTCAGTGTGTATAGCAATATTTAGTCTTTCCAAGATTCTTCACAGTTTGATCCACTGACACCATGGTTTTCTTAATTTCCTGACCAACGGCAGTGAATGTGATTACTCTGCATGGCCAACAGCTGGTGCCTTTAACCTAGCAGATGTTTTTGTGTCTCAGTTGTAATCATCATACAGACAGAGTCCAGGATTTTGTTTTCCTTTACACCCTTCTCCCACATGCAGAAACTTCCTTCAGAAGACAAAGGGAGTGTGCATAAAAACACACCACAGGGTGTGGATGGGTTTAATAAACCCAGTCTCCGGTGTATAAAGAGCATAACTCTTTCCTAGTAGAGTAGGATTACACAACATCCATTGAAGTAATTTGAAATGGTTCCTATAAGACCAAAACCCACAGCCAACAAAATCACATAATCATAGAATATTGAACTTGGATGGGACCAGTACAGTGTGTGTGAAAACTGAGTAATATATGGGCACTCTTAAAGGAAAAAGTTATTTAAGCTCACACACCCACCCCCCGGTGTTGATTTAAACTATTTTTGTTATAATGGAGCTTAAATATGTGCATAAAAAATATATATACCATACAGCATAGTAAAAACTTCTCATTTCTTCAACTCGGGACTGGACAGAGACTATAGTGTCATTTACTATAAGTTGTAATGATCTTTCAAGGTGAGAACCAGGCTAAGGTGTCAGCATGCCTGGGTGTGCTTCCACCTACACTACTCACTGGCTATGTCACTTCAAACAGGCCACTTGGCCAACAAGTGCCTCATCTATAATAGTAGAATCCACCTTATAGTTGTGAAATTAAAATATATATATATATATATATATATATATATATATAAGTAACAGTGCATAAGGTATATGTGTTCAGTAAATGATAACTATTGTTATCGCTCTTTGCTTTCAAAACAACATAACTCCCGAAATTCAAACTTTATTTAATATGATGCATGATGTGAATTTTTTTCATGCAAGTATCTATATGGAAGGTAGGTTCACAGACCATTTTTTGAACAGGATGACCTTAAGAACTTCAAGAATGTGTTCTTGAGTTCAGAATAACCAGACCCCACATATAATTCAAACTTTGCCAGTTAGCAATTTTAAAACCAATTTTAATAAATAACACTCTGAAGTTGTCTTGTCATTTCAAGGTGAGGTAAGTATTGTCACATTATTGAAATCTGCATTAAATGCATATTTTAGTTTAACCATTTCTGGAGTGAGGAGGTAAATTATACACTGCATTAGAGCCAAAGAAAATTTTTAAAATTTTGATGGATTTTGCAATTAGATTTTTTTAAATTGAAGTATAGTTAATTTACAAAGTTTTGTTAGTTTCAAGTGTACAGCAAAGTGATTCAGTTATATACATATATATATACATACACATATATATACATAGCCCGCGTACCGCAAAAAAAAAAAAAAAATTAAGAGAAACAACTCTGTATGCAAAGCAAGTTAGTTGTGTTTTTTTGGCTAAGAACAGGTATGAGGTATGGAGATGCTTTTATTCTTTTTTTTTAATTTTTGGCTGCACCCTGAGAAATATAGGATCTTAGTGCCCTGCAGGGATCAAACCCGCGCTGCCTGCAGTGGAAGTGCGGAGTCTTAACCACTGGACTGCCAGGGAAATCCCTGTATATGTATAGATATGTATATATGTATATATATATATATATACATATATACATATATTTTCTTAATACTATGAAATTATCAACGAGGTCAATATCACTGACCTTGCAAAATCACAAAGAAGTTAAGGGTTGATACCTAGATTCCTTTGCAAAATTCTTTTTTTCTATGAAGGGCTGAAAAATCTACACTTCACTAAAAAGAAATAGCAATTTGATAACTTTTTGATGTGTCCCAAAATAATCAGGTTGGCTTTCTATGGTGATAAAGAAAATTTTCCTACCTAACACAAAAATGATAACATCTTTTTAAATAAAAATACTAATTTTGGTGTCTAATATTTTCTCCTGCTAAATCTTATTACATATTATGATAAACCATTCATTTGTCTCAGACATAACAACTGACCGATATTATCCAAGATCTGCAAGGAATATATTTCAGATGACAAAATTTTCTCTATTCTTCATGTGGGATCTAAAAGTAATTTGAAAGCTAATATGAGCACAATGCCTTTTCTTACATTTAGATACATAAAGCATCCCTAACATTTTCAGAAGTTCCAATCATGTCAAGCAGTTGTATTCCATCATTCAGATTTATAAATAGATGTTTTTAATTAACAACAATATGTATCAAGGATTCCCACATCCAAGCTTTTCAATAATAAAACCCCTTGCTAATTAGACATGTATATTATTTACATTTGAAAGCAGTTTCCATATTTCCAATCATTGATATTTACATCTGATTTTTTTAATGGTTTCTGACCACCAACTAAGAATACAAAAAAAAAAATCCTGTATTCCGGGAAAAAAAATTGCAACAAATAAAAGATGAATTAGAAAATAAACCTTTGAAGGAAACCTTGTTAGGCTAATGGAATTGATTTATATAAGATGGGCTGTTAACTAGATGGGTCTGTTAAATTTGAACTACTCAAACAAGGATGAGAGGAGATAGAGCTTATACTTTAGGAATCCTCATATAATATACATCTCTTTTAAAATATCAATACTATTCATTTCATAGACTTCTCTCTTACACAGGACCAGTTAGCATTTGCCATGTAACAAACAACCCTGCCACTTAGTTTATTCAGGCAACAACCATTTTTTTTAGCTCAAAAATCATTCAGCCAGTAGTTTGGGTTGTGTTCAGCCTGGCATCCTTCTGGTATGATCCAGGTTGACTGTTCTCAGCTAAGCTCCTTCAAGGGTCTTGGCTGGCACAGCTGGATCAACTGGACCCTCTTGCTACATGGTTTTTCATCCTTCAGCAGGTCAGCCTGATTGTCCACGTGGTACAGTTTTAAGATCACTGAGAGAGATTCCCCAATATTCAAATGCCTTTTAACCCTCTGTTTGCTGGTGTCCCATTGACCAAAGCTGGTCACAAGGCCAGTCCACGTTCAATAGAGTGAAGAAAGAAAGGCTTCACTTCTTATTGGGAAGACTTACAAATATTGTCACTATTTTGCTATTTACCACACACACAATATTTCTCTACCCATGTTCTTTCTATGTAATACCTGAATATCTCTCAAATTCATCCATTTCTTTCTTTACGGAGACTCCTCAGAATAAACTACCATCATCTCCCATGGGACTCCTGTGGCAGCTTTCTAACTAGATTCCCTTTAACTGTGCTTGCTGCCTTACAAGAACACAGCCAAGCAATTTTTTTTAAACACATAGATATTATTAAAGCCTTTGAAAAGCTTTCAATTATGTAACAATAAAAACCCAAGTCCTTACTATGGCCTATAACGTCCTCCATGGTCTAGTTCACACACTTCAAATATATGTGACCTCCCGAAGAGTGAGCAAAAACAGGTACAGTAACAGGAGGGTGGGTGACTAGAGACTTAGCCTAGTCTGAAAGGTTCTCTCAAGAAAGGAAATTCAGGCTGAGGTTTGAAAGATCTGTAAGAGGTAACTGGAATGAGTTAGGGAGAGAGGGTGAATATTTGCATCAGTTGCAATTTCACATTTATTTCTATGATTCGTTACTTTTTGAAGGTTGAGATCACATCTGTTTTTCTCACCATTAAATCCCTGGTGCCTCTCAAAGTGACCGGCAAGAGCTTTAGCCCCAGTAAGAAACTTTAAGACAACAAGATTACCGTTTGAATAGCTAAGCAAAGACTAAAATTTTAGATTTATATGAACATCATGATATTTTAGAATCACACTTCATTAATGCTTGAAACCATTATGTTTAAGACATATGACATGTGTTTCTGGGATTGATATCCGGAATGAGGAAATTTGGGTTCTAGGACTAATTCAGCTATTACCCATCTGTTAAACATTCTTGGTCTCAGTTTCCTCATCAGTTAAGTGAAAAAGTCTGGGGACATGGTATCTAAATTTCTTTCCAGTTTTAACATTATGTGATGCTATAATTCTGAGACTTAAACAGAAAAATCTTAGCAGAGGGATAAGCTCCTGTCAGAAGTGAATGCATTATGCATTTATTCATCTTAATTTGCTTTATATTTATAATGTGTCTTCAATTTAAGTAGCCAGAGGGTATAATTATATGTAAAAATCAAATTGCTCAAAATGTTAAATGTAGAGACTTTTAAAAACGCAGACAAAATGAAAAATAAAGCATAGAATAAACATATACTATGTAAACAATAGAATGAAATAAAATTAAATAGCAATCCTCTCATCAGAGCTAATAGACTAACTGCCCTAAATTTGTGAACTACTTAGATGCCTCACATTCAGAAACAGGCTGAGTTTCACAAATTTTAATCAAAACATGCACTCCAGCAGGACAATTTCAAAACAGTGTAACCCAGGGGCTATGTCCCCCAAGCTGAGTGTGGCAGGAAATAGTTGGGCCCCTGCATGTCAGGACAAAATTTCTGCAGCACTTCTCAATAGGACTTTTAAAAAGAGTAAAGCAAATAGGTAACACAGCAGTAGGTATTTTTTTAATATATTTCAGATTTTACTCAAACAAAACAACATATGGGATTCTGAAGTAATTCTATAACGAATCAAATAAGAGATTTTGAACCTCTTGATACCCAAAGTTATGGATTTTAGTCTCACAATTTTGTGAGGTTTCTGGGGTAAGTTCTAGTTTAATCAGGAATGTACCTGACTTAGGGTATCAGAAAAGTGGAGTTCAACTTCAGCTGTATGATGTGAACTTACTTCTCAATCTGCCATGTAGGTGGTAGAAGAATAGACTCTGGAGGCTATCTGATTTTTCATCCCAAATCTCCCTCAGAAGAAAATGTATTCAATAATCTTTTATTTGTTAAATGAAATGCTATGTTTTTGTACAGTAGCCACTAAAGAATAAAAAGTTATAAATTCCAACTAGAGGATAGAAAAAATGCAGCAACAAGAAATAACACAATCACAAAAGAAAGCAAAAAAAATAAGAAAAAGTAATATAAAATAGGCTGTACAAATAGCACAAAGATAGTAAAATTTAATATCAGTAATTATATCAAATATGAATGAGCCATAATTAAAGGGCAAAGATAAAATAGATTAAAAATGCAAAAATCAAATAAACACTTTTTATTAAAGATGCATACTAAAAATAGGAATGCAGAAAGAATAAAAATTTAAAAGTTGGAAAGAGATATACCTCATAAATATTAATCCCCTTCAAAAATGAGACTTTCCAGCAATATCAAGAAAAAAAGAAATGTTACAGCAAAAAAACATTGTATTTCAAAAGGGTCACTTCACAATGAGAAAATATGTCTATTACAGGTCACCAAGAGGTTATAAAAATTTAAACTTTACTGTATGTAATAAAAACAAATTGATAAAACTAGAAGAATAAAAATACAAATCAAAAATCAGAGTCAGAGATTTAACACAATTTTCTTTATAAGGATATAATAAGAAAAAGAAAAAAATAAGGACATAGAAAACTTGAATAGCTCAATTTAAAATTTTGATCTCAAAAAAGTTTGATCTCATAGATTTTTATAGACCATTCCATTCAACAACCTTAGGATACAATGTGCACATTTATAAAAACTGACCGTATCCTGGGCTAAAAAGTATGCTCAACAAATTTCAAAGAATTTAAATCACACAAGCCATTTTCTATGACTAGAAATTAAACATCAATGAAAAACCAAACAAACCTAGAAATATCCCTAATGTTGGAAATTAGTAAACACATTTCCTTTTTAACTCACCCTAAAGCTCATATTAAAGTTAGAAAATTTTGAACAGAAATACAAGTTAACCTTAGGACTGCACCCAAAGCAGAACTTAAAGAAAAATCGATAGTTTACTATATGTTAAAAAAAACAACACAGGAGAATGAAAATTAATGAATTAACTGTCTTCTCAGTGAAGTAGGAAAAGGCTAATATAACAAATATAAATAAATAAATAAATAAATATAAATAAAGGATAATAAAGGAGTAAAAAGCAAAAGTTAATGAAATAAAAAATAAGCATGCTCTAGAGAGGATCAATAAAGCTAAAAGTTGATTTTTAAAAACTTAAACTTCTGACAAGATTAATCAAGTAAAACATAGAAGGCACAAAACAATATCAATAATATAAAAGTGAACATTATTATTATTGATATGCACATTAAAAAGATGAGATGATATTATGAACAAATTCATGCCCCAAAATGTGGAATATTTCAACAAAGTAAACTAATCCCTAAAAAAATATAACTTACCAACATGGAATCATGAAGAAATGAAAAACCAGAATGTCCATTTAAAAAAACTAAATAATAGTCACAAACCTCCCCATAAATAAAACTCCAGGTCCAGCTGGATTGAACAGCAAGGTTCACCAAACAAAGAAGGATCAACTAATTCCAGTATTACACAAATACTTCCAGAGAACAAGAACAGAAGGAATGCCCCCCAAATTATTTTATGATAAGAAATCTGAAAAGGAAGTTAGGAGAAAACTACTAGCCATCTCATTCAGGAACATTGATGCAGAATACTAAAAAAACAAACAAAGTAAAAAAAGTAATAGAAAAATGTATTAAAACAATAATTAGCAACTTGGGTTTATCCCAGGAATGCTAAATTGTTGGAACATTAGAAAATCAATTAGTATAATTCACCATATCAATGTATTAAGCACCTCCATAAAAGCAAAAAATACATTTGATAATATGTAACATCCACTTTTAGAAACTTTCTTAGTATAATAAATGCTATTTACCAGATACCTAAAAGTAATATATTCTAATGAGGAAAAATTGAAATATTGCCTTTGTGATCAGGAGAATGACTTAAGCATACATGTGCATTTTATAATAACTGGTGAAAAAAATCAGCCGTAGACTGCATGAACATATTTGCAAGGACTAGAACAGATGAATGAATAGTAACTAGAATACAGTATATTGAATATAAAGAGCTCTTCAAGTGAATAAGGAAAAACTAATAAATAGAAATATAGGCTAAGAATATAAACTGGTGATTCACAAAATATTAAGTAAACTGAGTGGTTAATAAAAACACCTAAACATTTTTAACTTCACTAATAATCAAAGAAATTCCAATTAATATAATAACAACATAGCATTTTACCTCCATCAAATGGGAAAAAATTCTGTTTTATTTTCTAAATTCAAAAAATAATGTGACCTATAGTAAACATGGGAAGAGGTTAATATCCTTTGAATCTTGGAAGTATCTGTGGATGCTTTTATATTTTGTCTTATTTTCTGTGTTTGGAATAATTCTTAGTCAACATTTTAAAACCATTTTAATATAACTTTACAAAACATTTTGTGTTAGGATTCGGAGACTTAACCTTGAATCTATGTTCACTAGCTGTGTGAACTTTTTAAAATTTACACACCTTCTAAACCTCCATTTTTTTCACTTACTGAACAGGAACTATATCTATTTTATATGATTATTTGTAAGAATTTAAAGGAAATGAAAATTGGAAAAGTGGCAGGCTCAAAGAATAATGTCTGTCCGAAAGTGGCCTTCTGCAAATGTTTTCCTTTATTTTCTATAAGAAATAAAATTATTGAGAGCAGATTATTTTACATGTTACCTCAACTTTCAGCATCTCATTTCTTCATCCATAAGATGAAGTGATACATACACCTGCACCAGGCGGCCATGTGAAGCTAATAGGAGAGCTGCCTTGGCTGCCCACTTCACTTAGAACCAAAGCAGGTCCTCACAGTGCTTGACAAGGCCCTTCCTGAGCTGCTCTCTCCCTCACAACCCTCCCTGTTACCTCTCCAACCTTTCTCTCTCTTCACTTGGCCCCAGCCACAAAGAACTTCTTGCTGCCCTTTGAACTTGCCAGGCAAGCTCCTGCATAAAACCTCTGCTTAGAGCACTCTTCCCTATTAAAATTGTAACACTGCTCGCCCAGCAATTCACTCTCGATTCCTCTTACCTGCTCCACTCATTTTTTTTTCCATAGCACATATCACCCTCTAACAGACTCCACAATTTACAATTTACAATTGATAATGCTTGTCGTTTATTGCCAATCTCTCCTTGCTACCAGATCAACCCAACAAGGACTGAGGCCTTTGCTTTTCCAGTGATGTACCCCATGTAACTAGAACAATTCCTAGCACATGGTAGGAACTTGATAAATATTTGTTTTATCAAGTAAATGAATGAATGAATGTGTGGGAAAAGCCCACCCTTTGGGAAAAAAAAAATGACCTTAGAGTTTTAAGCAAATTGAATTTTTGTTGCCCAAATAACTCTTGACTTAACTTTCTGATTTATAGAGTTGCAGATAATTTTGGAAATATACATGCAAAAATATTCCCAGAAATAATTTCTAAAAATAAACAATATTGACATTTTTTATAGTTCTTTAACTTCCAAATACAAAATAAAACTTGTGAAAGAAGATGAACTTTTCTTAAGGAATTGTGACATATATCAATGGGTAGTCCTGTTTCAGAATCCCATGCTATCAAAAAGCTGAAGAAAGTGGTTCAGGATGTGTATAACCAATGATGTTGTAAATGTGTCAAATCCCCCAAATAGTGTCCCAGGTTTCCCAGAATAATTGTTATCTGATAAGTCCTAGATTAGTAGATGAGTAATTGACTCCATCAGTATAGTATTTCCAGAACATTCTCTAGATAATCACTGTAATAAGTACAGGCTTTGTGTCCTATAACCACCCAGCAGGAAGAACACACTCACAGATGTTTTCCAGGGTTTTGCACCTTTTTTTATTGTTCGTTTGCTTGACTAAAAACTATATATATATACACATATACAGCTATTTTCCATGTCAAATAACATTCTGAAATGTAAGTATAAAATATAAATTTAAATAGGACAATCTACTATAATTTTAAACAAGTGTTTGGGGACAAGGCTGGCAGTGATTACTCGGTCACATCACTTTCCGTGTGGCAGGGAGTGCCCAAGACCTCCCAGCACACATGTGGTCACTCAGGCACTGCTCTGCTGTGCCCTGTTCTCTCCAAGATCCTGCAAAAGTTCCAAGCGTCTTGATCTTATTCATTTATTCTGCTTCTAACAGCTGTGACAATTAGAGATGCCCTCATGGTTGAATCAGAACATTTTCCAGTCAACAGAGTAAACAGTGGTGAAGCAATTTGACTTAGAAAACATTTTGGTCTGAGTTGTGTGCTTTTCTAGGTTCAGGCATCTGAGAAAGGCACTGATAATACTGAATCAAGGGAAACTATAATCCAGGAAGAATTTTAGAAAGAACTGACAGGTAAAGTAACATCTTTGTAGGGCTCAAACCCAGGTAAGGTTTTTCACGCTACATGGACCTCTGTAAATAGATTTAATCATGGTTTTCATTAACATAGGAATGAAATATCCCACTAAGTGAAGTAGGAAGATTAAAAAGGAAATAAAAGATGTATTCAGAACCCTGTGCATTTAGAATCTAGATTGAGAGAAATAACATGAACATTTATATTTTTTAGACAATAACATCTGAATAATAGTTTCTAAATAAATCATAGAGGTGTTCAACAGAAAGAGACACCTAAATGTACCAGAGTACTTTGTGAAGGGGCTAGACTGAAAAGCAGGGAGAGAAAAAGAAAGAAAGATATTCCATGGTAAGGTGTGGATAAAGGGACAGAGAGGGGATAGGTAGGCTGTGATCCAACTGATGTAAAGGGCTGGTGCCGTGGGGATGAGAATCATGTACTCTCAGCCTTACCTTAACTTTAGGGAATTATAGCATCCTGCCAATGATTGTTTTGTTTATACTGTATACGTACATATATTTTAGCTGACCTTTCCTGACAGTATATTGACATCAACTTGCCTATCTCCAGCCAAATGTCCAATGAGCAACTTCCAGTCCCAGATTCCCACCAAATCCTTTAAACCATAATTATGGCCCCAGAGTAAAATATTAGTGCCTTCTATTAATCATGGGGCCCAGCTCAGCACACTTATTTTTTTCACATAAAATAGAAAACAAATGTTCACTATAACAATGAGTTTGATCTAACCAGCTTATAAAGGAAGCAAGGGAAAAGAAACCCAGTGTCAGCTTGGTAGTGAGGATTAAATTATTTAATACCTCTAATGCACTTTGAGCAGGGCCCTGGGTAAATGGTCATACTACTACCATTAATAATATTACTCTTATTACTGAGTGAGCTTAGAAAATAGTCATATGGCTTACACACACACAGAAGAAACACAAATCTCATTCCATGGCTCAGGAACGTTTTCAATTTTAAAATTTACGGTGTTAGTTTTGTTTGCCAAAAGTAATTTCTTTAACATAGATCTTCAGCACATGCCAGCCAAGAGCACAAATTCAGGGAGACCTTCGGGTCACTGAAAAACCCCAAAGCACTCCCAAGAGGTGGGTGAACCATCTCGTGGACTGGGACTGTGGTCATCGCCATATAGGTTGGTCAGTACGAAGGATGGAATGTTTTCAGAGGCTGTATAGAATCCTAAGACCATTAAGCAATTGGGAATTTGAAGATTTTCTTTTCACTGTACCTAAATTTGGGGAATAAAAAGAATTTGGAGGGGACTTTTTCTGGCTCTCTAAACTGAAGGTGGGGAAGATTTATTTCCAAGGCAGTTTGTCATTCAGACACATACGTCATAAGCATCCATAGCTCCAGAGTTGTGCCCTGCAGAAGTTGTGGAAAGAATGCTACCTGCCCACCAAATATCTGTACTTTTTCTTCTCTTGTGTGCAGTTGTGTCTGAGAAGCCCCTGTCCAGTAGGAAACTACATTTTCCAACACCTTTTACTTTGGGTGAGGCCCTGAGACTCAGTTCCAGCAAGTAGAAAGTGGCCAAAGCAATATTAAAAAAAAAAAAAAAAAAGTCTGCCATGAAATCCTGCACTCACTCTCTTCTCCTGCCTGCAGGCTGGATTTGAGGCTGAGAGTGACCATGGACACCCACCGTTTCCTAAGCCTGGTCCCTACGTGCTGCAGGGAATAGATCCCCTGCAGCCACTTAGAGCTGATATGAGTGAGAAATAAATTTCTATTTTGTTAAGCCACAAAGAATCTGGGCTTTATTTGTTTCAGCAGCTAGCATTACATTACTAATAAAAGGGTATAAATTAGAAAGCAGCCCTTGCCCAGTCACAATGATGGCCAAGCCACAAGGAATAACTCAACATTTGAACACAGCCTTAAAAAAACAATGAGCATGTAGATGTCTCATTAGACGGTATGATGAGAAAGTATCAGACTACTGTGAAAAGTTACCAAGAAGCTTGGTTTTAGTGTCTTCTAACGAAATCCGAAGCTACAAATCTTACAAGAAGCTACTAAATATTCACAAATTTAAGCATGTTCCAGACCAGTGAAGTTCAGATAAACTTTGAATAAACATCTAAATGTCTGGGCTCTTATTTAAAAACAAAATAAATCTCTAACCCTCTTGAGGCCTTTGTGTTAATAAGGACTATTCCTAGAGTGGTTATGGGATGAAATCATCTATAACAAGAGGAGTTATAAAGCAGGAGCTATAAAATTTCTTAGTAGAGGGGGAAGTTGTTGGGTCTTTCTCAGGCCACCGTCTCTTCGTCGTGGTTTCTAAATCATTACCTTATGCCAGCATTCACTACAACAGAAACTCAATTCTGCATGACTTTTAAAAGAGATATAGAAGAGAACCTGTCAGAAACAATTATTGGGGTTGAGAGGAGTGAATATCTGATTTTAGTAGGAAAAAATATTTATGTAAAGGAAAAAAGACTATAAGAATTTAATAGATTTAGTGCTGCAATAAAGAATGATTATACAAGACTGATGTCTGCAAAATCTGGTCAAAACGTGTCGTCCACCTTCCTTAGTAGACCCTGTCTCCATACAAATGCTTAGTAAAAAGTCAAATCACATGAAAGGAAGGATTTTACTGTCCTTCTGCTAAATCAGCTTTATGAGCCATTTGCTCAGCTTGTCCTGTGCCTTGTCAGGTGTGTCCTATGTTTACCATACTTGTCAGCATTTGTTCTCACCTTTCACTCAGTCGTACCTTTTAATGCATTGACAGCTTCCTTCATCAAATTTAATGGCCTCTTCCAGACAAAGGGATAAGTGACTAATCAGATCTTCTTATTTGCAATAACCCTAAGGAACCAATTTCTTAGCAGTCCCTCAGGTAGTTAAAAGCATGTCCCAGGCCTGTAAATGAGGGCAATGCAGAAATCATGAGGTATTTGTCATGCCCATGGAGCAGAGGCCTGCACACAGGGGTGACCTTTCATTGAAAAATTCCACATCCAGCTCTCATGCTCTTTATCTTCCCCTTATTTTTTTTTAACACAAATTGGTGTTTTTTTTGCAAGTTAGTAACTCATATTTTCTTGAAGACTGTCCTAAGATCTAATTACTGTAATGTTAAAAAGACAGCAGTCTTACAAATATTTTGCCAACATATGCATTGAGAAACATTTCAGACTTAAGCTGTGTGGTATTTTATTTCTAGACCACAAGAAAAGCTCCAATTTCCTGACAGTGAAACATAGAATCAGATCTCTACCACTGCATTAAGTGGCCATTTGTTGTTTTATGCTCCCTGATTCTTCTCACAACCTGTCAAATGTGTCCTAGAGGAATCATACCCTTTTCCCCACTGTCCACCCACAGAATTCACATAAAATTGACATCATCCAGTTTCAGGATGGGCTGAGCAAAGTGCCGTTATGTCTCTAGTGATAAAAACTCAAGTCATTGCTTCCCAATCTTTGTCCGCAGTGTGGTTCATAAAAAAAAAATAATATTAGCATATGCCACATTGAGATAAAAAATGAAGCTACTCATGGCCAGAGATGACTAACCTGGGTCTCTGGCTGCCCAGGTCCTGCCTGACTACACTGTAAGGCAGAAGAGATTTGATACCCCAGCACACATACAACTCATTCAAGACATACCAGTATTATTACAGTATTATTACAGTGCTTGGGCACAACAACTGAGGCACTAGGTTAACAGAGGCATTCATAAAACAAATCAGACCAATTCAAGATGATGATATTTGGTTCCTGTTTGGGCTACAGGGAAAGCAGAGTATCTATTTTCCTATGGACGTCCTGTGATGATGATGTGAGCCTGAAAAAACCAGACTACTCTGTGGGACCAAAAGATGGTGACCTCATGTGAATGCCTCTGTGCCACATGAAAAGGAGACACACCTTAGAACATTTCATTTACATAAGCCCCCAAAAATGACATTTTACACTTAAGCTACTTTCTGTGACGTACAATTGAAGTTGTAACAGAACAGATAAAGTTCTGTGCATATCATAATATCTGTTCATCTGTTGTCTCCCTAGCTGGACTATAAATTTGTTCAGGAAGGAGGTATATATTAGCCAAATTTATATGCTGAGAAAAGCATATGGCCTGTATGATGATGTACTCCATCAGGATACAGGTTTGTTAAAATGAATGTAAGAATGCACATTTCTAATTAAAAACTATGAATGGAATGGAATCAAGATTTGGCCTCTTATAATCCATAGACTGCTGAATGGCTTTATAAGCAAGGCCTTGGAAAATAACACATAGAGGAAAAGAGAATGAGTTAAATGACTTCACTTAAAATTGTATTTGCCAAATTTATTTTTCGGTCATTCAGATCTGCAGACCTTTCCATCCAGTCAAATGGCCTTCAGGTTAAAGCAAACAAACAGATAACAGCAACAGAAATGCTAAAACTGTTATCTTTCAGTTCTGTTTTCTAGTAATTACTTATTCTATTCCCTTTCCCTAAATTATAGAATCTAACTGCATCCTTTTTAATTTTTTCCTCTCCTGAAAGAGGAATCAATTCTTATTTCTAAATCTTGAACATGATGGGCAGATGGTCATGATAACAAAACAAACATGCACAAATCGAGCTGGATGTATCTAATATTTAGACCTTACCTCTTAGCAAATCTCCATGAGTGATCTATAGTAAAATTATCATTAAGTTTGCTTTGGCAATTTTGAAGTTTATTCAAAGGTAAATCAGGGTAAATTAGAACTGACTTTCTTTCACAAACAATATATTGAAGCTCAACTGAGAATTTAGGAGTACGGGTTCAGACTGGAAGACTCATGGTGTTTTGAGCAAAGCATGATGTCATTTACAATGCTCTGAATATGTCGATTAGATGGCAGACTAAAAGGGAAAAATATGAGATAATTTTTCAACACGGAGATCCATAAGCTGAGCCCCCATAACTTTTCTCTTAGACATGGACCAGGCATCCCTGAATTGTCTTAGAGTGGTTCCCAGTGGAAAAGAGGTTAAAGCCCTTAGGTTTCCCTTCTTCAGTAAAGAGGTCTCAAACCATGGACTGTCATCTTCTAGTCATCACTCATCCACTTGAAAAGAGAATCTCATGCTGGGTTAGTTAATGAGTAAGAAGTCTCTGCTTCAATTACAAAGAAACCTCAAGCAAGGCTTTCCCTCCTCTGCTTCCCACCTTACAAAGAACACCATGGCACTGTGAAAGGAATATTAGATAGGCAGTGAAGAGCTCTCTTCCATATTAAACTAGCTAAAACACCTTCCTTCCATCTTTCTTTTAAACTCTCTTAACCTCAGTTTATGTATTGATAAAACAAGGGTGTGCCTCAAATCTATTTTTCCGTAGTTCAATGATTCAGTAGCAAAGGGGCTGGGAACATCTGAGACCACGCTATATATCATTATTTATTTCTGGAATGTTGACAAGCCTCCTAGTTGGGGTTCACTTTAATTCTGTACCAGTACATTTCATGTGTCCACTAATATGAGGGATGTGCTCCTGTTAGAGGCATGAAGTAGTGATAGAATCAGGGGGAAAGTATTCGATTTTATTAACTTATGCATATATAAGGATCCTAATTACCTATTTATTATAGAATTTATTTGCCAGGTCCTGGTACAACATCTCCCAACTTCTCATTAAATTATTTTTGTGTACTATGAAATTAATGGAATTAATCAAAACCTAGGACCAGCAATCAAATAGTTACCAGATTCTAAGAAGAATTTCTACTCATAAGCTTGATAGAAATAGATTGAAAAAATAATAATACTGCCCACTTAGCCTATATATGGCTGAAAGTAAGTAGAAAATCCTTCATCCTTACCACACTCTCAATCCTTTGAATCAGAAATGCAATAGCTGAACTAAACAAAAAATGCAGGGATGCGTCTTGCTTTTTGAGATTGATAGAGTACTTCTATCCCATACCACCTTGACTATCTCCTCCTTTACATCTCTTTCATGAGAGACTGAAAACCCAAAGAGTTAACAGGGTAAGAAGTTAGACACAATGTGTGTCAATGGCACATTGACAATGATGTGCAGATCTTGCCATTGAAGAGCTAGCTAGCTATCCAGAGGAACAGAGAAAGGAAGAGTTCTGATGATGTGATTATGCTTGTTTCATACTAACTTTGTCCAGAGTTAGAAAGCACATCAGGGAGGGTTCAGGAGCCCCCAGCTATTTGACAAACACTGTTAAACTCTAGAGTTTAAGTATGGGTAATTAATCTTGGAGCATATCATCCATTTATGGATGGTAAAAGACGACACAACTTGCACTCAAAAGAAAAGTGAATAGGACCAAGAATAGACATACATACTCTTTGATGGCAAATTAAGACTGCCATATATTATTTGAGAAAGAATAAAAATAAAATATGTACTTGAGGATAATGCAAAAATTGATGAGGAGAAGAAAATATAAAAAGATTAGCAAAACTCTGAAAATTACTAACTGAAGGATCCAAACCAATAAAAAGTGTTAGAGAATTTTAATCAATCCCAGTAGGAAACAAGAGAATATAATAACTGCTATGTGACAAATGCATAAAACTATAGAGAAGACAGATTGAAATGAAAATACTATGAGAAGAGAATAAGGAGAAATTAAGAGACATTAAAGAGAATGAGGTGAGAAGAGACTGCAAAAAAACCCAAAAAATGCAATATTTAAAAATGGGAAAGAATAGTCTCTTCAGCAAGTTGGGAAAACTGGACAGCCACGTGCAAAAGAATGAAACTGGACTTGTATCTTATATCACAAAAAGAAACTCAGACTGGATTAAAGACTTGAACATAAGACCTGAAACCATAAAAGTCCTAGAATAAAACATAAAGAGTATGCTCCTTGACATTGGTCTTGACCATATGTCTTGGACATGACACGAAAAGCAAGCTCAATAAAAGTAAAAATAAATAAGTGGACTACATCAAACTAAAAAGCTTCTGCACAGCAAAGAAAACCATCAACAAGATGAAAAGGCAACCTATGTAATGGGAGAAAATATTTGCAAATCATATATCTGATAAAGGGTTAATACTCAAAATAGGTAAAGAATTCATACAGCTCAATAGCAAAAAAAATAAAAATAAAAAAATGGGCAGAGGTACTGAAAAACCATTTTTCCACAGAAGAAATACAAATGGCCAACAGGTACATGAGAAGGTGCTCAATACCACTAATCATCAGGAAAATGCATGCAAATCAAAACCACAATAGGCTATCACCTCACACCTGTTAGACTGGCTATCATCGAAAAGCAAGAGATAACAAGCATTGATGACAATGTGGTGAAAAGGCAACCCTTGCCGCACTGTTGGTGGGAAGTAAATTGGTGTAGCTATTATGGAAAATGATATGGAGGTTCCTCAAAAAAATTAAAAATAGAACTACTATATGATCTACCAATCCTATTTCTGGGTATATACCCAAAGGAAATGAAAATAGAATCTCAAAGAGATATCTGCACTCCCATGCTTATTGCAACATTATTCACTATAGCCAAGCTGTGGAAACAAACTAAGTGTCCATCAGCAGATGAATGAATAAAGATGTGATATATATACAATGGAATATCATTCTGCCTTAAAAAAAGGAAGGAAATCCTGCCATTTGTGACAACGTGGATGAATCTTATGGGCATTACACTAAGTGAAATACATCAGATAGAGAAAGACAACTACTGTATGATATCAATTACATGTGGATATCACTTACATGTGGAATCCAAACTCATAGAAACAGAGACTAGAAAGGCTGGGAGGGTTGAGGAAAAAGGAAGGATGTTGGTCAAAGAGTACAAACTTTCAGCTCTAAGATGAATAAGTTTTGGGGATTTAATGTGCAGCATAGTGATTATAGCTAATAATACTGTATTGTATACTTGAAAGTTGCTAAGAGAGTAGACCTTAAATATTCTCACCATAAAAAAAGGAATGGTAATTGTGTGACATGACGCAGGTGTTAGCTAATACTATGATAGTAATCATTCTGAAACATATAAGTGTATCAGATCAACATATTGTATACCTTAAACTTATCTACTGTCATATGTGGATTACATCTCAGTAAAGCTGAAAAAAACAATATTCAGGTAAAATGAGTATTAGAGTCTAAATTTGTTTTGTAAAAAATTGAATCAGTGAAATGGAGGACAAAATTGAAAAGTCCTTCCAAACTACAGAGGAAAAAACCAAAATGTTTAGATTTTGAAGATTAAGAAAAAATTCTCAAGCATCCAGGATGATATAAAATTATAAGCTGTCAATAAAGAAACAAAAATTGGTGGAGTTTTTTTCTTGTTCTCGACTTCACCCTATGAATCTCTTCATCAGACTGTGGTTCCTGTGCTTTAATATCCTCAGTAATAAACCACTCAACTGGCATGTGGCTGACAGGGTCTTGGTGCTCTGGCCTGTTGTCAGGCCTGAGGCTCTGAGGTGGGAGAGTCAAGGTCAGGATATTGGACTACCAGAAACCTCCCAGCCCCACATAATAACAATCGGCAAGAGCTCTCCCAGATGCTAAGACCCAGCTCCACCAAACAGCCAGCGAGCTCCAGTGCTGGATGCCCCATGCCAAACAAATAGCAAGACAGGAACACAACCCCACCATTAGTAGAGAGGCTTCCTAAAATCATACTAAGTTCACAGACACCCCAAAACACACCACTGGACACAGCCCTGCCCACCAGAAAGACAAGATCCAGCCATACCACCAGAACACAGGCACCAGTCCCCTCCACTAGGAAGACCACACAAGCCACTACCCAACATTACACACTGGGGGAAGACACCAAAAACAATGGGAACTATGAACCTGGCCTGTGAAAAGGAGACCCCAAACACAGTAAGTTAAGCAAAATGAGAAGACAGAGAAATATGCATCAGATGAAGGAGCAAGGTAAAAATCCACCAGACCAGACAAATGAAGCGGAAATAGGCAGTCTACCTGAAAAAGAATTCAGAGTAATGATAGTAAAGATCCAAAATCTTGGAAAAAGAATGGAGAAAATACAAGACACAAGGACATAGAAGAACTAAAGAGCAAACAAACAATGATGAACAACACAATAAATGAAATGAAAAATTCTCTGGAAGGAATCAATAGCAGAAAAACTGAGGCAGAAGAATGGATAAGTGACCTAGAAGATAAAATGGTGGAAATAACCACCACGGAGCAGAATAAAGAAAAAAGAATGAAAAGAATTGAGAACAGTCTCAGAGACCTCTTGGACAACATGAAATGCAACTACATTCGAATTTTAGGGGTCCCAGAAGAAGACGAGAAAAAGAAAGGGTCTGAGAAAATAATTGAAGAGATTACAGTCAAAAACTACCCTAACATGGGAAAGGAAATAGTCAATCAAGTCCACAAGCTCAGAGAGTCCCATACAGGATAAATCCAAGGAGAAACACACCAAGACACATATTAATCAAACTATCAAAAATTAAATACAGGGCTTCCCTGGTGGTACAGTGGTTGAGAGTCCGCCTGCCGATGCAGGGGACACAGGTTCGTGCCCAGGTCCGGGAAGATACCACAGGCCGCGGAGCGGCTAGGCCCGTGAGCCATGGCCACTGAGCCTGCGCATCCGGAGCCTGTGCTCCGCAATGGAAGAGGCCCCAACAGTGAGAGGCCTGCATACCGCCAAAAAAAATAAATTAATTAATTAATACAAAGAAAATATATTAAAAGCATCAAGGGGAAAGCAACAAATAACACACAAGGGAATCCCCATAAGGATAACACCTGATCTTTCAGCAGAAATTCTGCAAGCCAGAAGGAAGTAGCAGGACATAATTAAAGTGATGAAAGGGAAAAACCTACAAGAAAGATTACTCTACCCAGCAAGGATCTCATTCAGATTTGATGGAGAAATTAAAAGCTTTACAGACAAGCAAAAGCTAAGAGAATACAGCACCACCAAACCAGCTTTACAACAAATGCTAAAGGAATTTCTCTAAGCAGGAAGCACAAGGAACTTCTTTAGGCAGGAAACAAAACCAAAACAATTAAGAAAATGTTAATAGGAACATACATATCAATAATTACCTTAAATGTAAAAGGATTAAATGCTCCAACCAAAAGACATAGGCTGGCTGAATGGATACAAAAACAAGACCCTATATATGCTCTCTACAAGAGACCCACTTCAGACCTAGGGACACATACAGACTGAAAGTGAGGGGATGGAAAAATATGCAAATGGAAATCAAAAGAAAGTTGGAGTAGCAATTCTCATATCAGACAAAATAGACTTTAAAACAAAGACTGTTACAAGAGACAATGAAGGACACTACATAATGATCAAGGGATCAATCCAAGAAGATATAGCAATTGTAAATATTTATGCACCCAACATAGGAACACCTCAATACATAAGGCAAATGCTAACAGCCATAAAAGGGGAAATTGAGAGTAACACAATCATAATAGGGGACTTTAACACCCCACATTCACCAACGGACAGATCATCTCCAATGAAAATAAATAAGGAAACACAAGCTTTAAATGACGCATTACAAAAGATGGACTTAACTGATATTTATAGGACACTCCATCCAAAAACAACAGAATACACTTTCTTCTCAAGTGCTCATGGAACATTCTCCAGGATAGATCATATCTTGGGTCACAAATCAAGCCTTGGTAAATTTAAAAAAATTGAAATCGTATCAGGTATCTTTTCTGACCACAACACTATGAGACTAGATGTCAATTACAGGAAAATATCTGTAAAAAATGCAGACACATGGAGGCTAAACAATACACTACTAAATAACCAAGAAATCACTGAAGAAATCAAAGAGGAAATCAAAAAATACCTAGAAACAAATGACAATGAAAACATAATTACCCAAAACTTATGGGATGCAGCAAAAGCAGTTCTAAGAGGGAAGTTTATAGCAATAAAATCCTACCTCAAGAAATAAGAAACATCTCAAGTAAACAACCTAAACTTACACATAAAGCAGCTAGGGAAAG
>NW_006798658.1:1128942-1132021 GCF_000442215.2 Lipotes vexillifer | reverse complement strand
TAAAACAAAAAGCTGGTTCTTTGAGAAGATAAACAAAATTGATAAACCACTAGCCAGACTCATTAAGGAAAAAAAAAAAAAGGGTGGGGGGGAGAAGGCTCAAATCAACAGATTTAGAAATGAAAAAGGAGAAGTAACAACAGACCCTGCAGAAATACAAAGAATCATGAGGGATTACTACAAGCAGCCACTTGCCAATAAAATGGACAACCTGGAAGAAATGGACAAATTCTTAGAAAAGCACAACCTTCTGAGACTGAACCAGGAAGAAATAAAAAATATAAACAAACCAATCACAAGACCTGAAATTGAAACTGTGATTAAAAATCTTCCAACAAACAAAAGCCCAGGACCAGGTGGCTTCACAGGCGAATTCTATCAGACATTTAGAGAAGAGCTAACACCTATCCTTCTCAAACTCTTCCAAAATATAGCAGAGGGAGGAACACTCCCAAACTCATTCTACGAGGCCACCATCACCCTGATACCCAAAGCAGACAAAGATGTCACACAAAAAAAGAAAACTACAGACCAATATCACTGATGAACATAGACACAAAAATCCTACACAAAATGCTATCAAATAGAATCCAACAGCACATTAAAAGGATCACATACCATGATCAAGTGGGGTTTATCCCAGGAATGCAAGGATTCTTCAATGTACGCAAATCAAACAATGTGATACACCATATTAACAAACTGAAGGATAAAAGACATATGATAATCTCAGTGGCTGCAGAAAAAGCTTTCGACAAAGTTCAACACCCATTTATGATAAAAACTCTCCAGAAAGTAGGCATAGAGGGAACTTACGTCAACATAATAAAGGCCATATATGACAAACCAACAGCCAACATCATTCACAATGGTGAAACCATTTCCTCTAAAATCAGGAACAAGACAAGGATGCCCACTCTCACCACTATGATTCAACATAGTTTTAGAAGTTTTACCAACAGCAGAGAAGAAAAAGAAATAAAAGCAATCCAAATCAGAAAAGAAAAAGTAAAGCTGTCACTGTTTGCAGATGACATGAGACTATACATAGAGAATCCTAAAGATGCTACCAGAAAACTACTAGAGCTAATCAATGATTTGGTAAAGTAGCAGGATACAAAATTAATGCACAGAAATCTCTTGCATTCCTATGCATTAATGATGAAAAATCTAAAAGAGAAATTGAGGAAACACTCCCATTTACCATTGCAACAAAAAGAATAAAATACCTAAGAATAAACCTACTTAAGGAGACAAAAGACCTGTATGCAGAAAACTATAAGACACTATAAAAGAAATTAAAGATGATACAAACAGATGGAGAGATATACCATGTTCTTGGATTGGAAGAATCAACATTGTGAAAATGACTATATGACCCAAAGCAATCTACAGATTCAGTGCAATCTGTATCAAACTACCAATGGCCTTTTTCACAGAACTAGAACAAAAAATTTCACAATTTGTATGGAAACACAGAAGACCCCAAATAGCCACAGCAATCTTGAGAAAGAAAAACAGAGCTGGAGGAATCAGGCTCCCAGACTTCAGACTCTACTACAAAGCTACAGTAATCAAGATAGTATGGTACTGGCACAAAAACAGAAATATAGATCAATGGAACAGGATAGAAAGCCCAGAGATAAACCCATGCACAAATGGTCACCTTATCTTTGATAAAGGAGGCAAGAATATACAATGGAGAAAGGACAGCCTCTTCAATAAGTGGTGCTGGGAAAACTCGACAGCTACATGTGAAAGAATGAAATTAGAACACTCCCTAACCCATACACAAAAATAAACTCAAAATGGATTAAAGAGCTAAATGTAAGGCCATACACTATAAAACTCTTAGAGGAAAACATAGGCAGAACACTTTATGACAAATCACAGCAAGATCCTTTTTGACCCACCTCCTAGTGAAAGGGAAATAAAAACAAAAATAAACTAATGGGACCTATTGAAACCTAAAAGCTTTTGCACAGCAAAGGAAACCATAAACAAGATGAAAAGACAACCCTCAGAATGGGGGAAAATATTTGCAAATGAAGCAACTGACAAAGGATTAATCTCCAAAATATACAAGCAGCTCATGCAGCTCAATATCAAAAAAACAAACAACCCAGTCCAAAAATGGGCAAAAGACCTAAATAGACATTTCTCCAAAGAAGATATACAGATTGCCAGCAAAGACATGAAAGGATGCTCAACGTCACTAATCATTAGAGAAATGCAAGTCAAAACTGCAATGAGATATCACCTCACACCAGTCAGAATGGCCATCATCAAAAAATCTACAAACAATAAATGCTGGAGTAGGTGAGGAGAAAAGGGAACCCTCTTGCACTGTTGGTGGGAATGTAAGTTGATACAGCCACTATGGAGAACAGCATGGAGGTTCCTTAAAAAACTAAAAATAGAACTGCCATACGACCCAGCAATGCCACTACTGGGCATATACCCTGAGAAAACCATAATTCAAAAAGAGTCATGTACCACAATGTTCATTGCAGCTCTATTTACAATAGCCAGGTCTTGGAAGCAACCTAAGTGTCCATCAACAGATGAATGGATACAGAAGATGTGGCACATATATATAATGGAATATTACTCAGCCATAAAAAGTAAAGAAAGTGAGTTATTTGTAGTGAGGTGGATGGACTTAGAGTCTGTCATACAGAGTGAAGGAAGTCAGAAAGAGAAAAACAAATACCATATGCTAACACATATATATGGAATCTAAAAAAAAAAGAAAGAAAACAAAAATTCTGTAGAACCTAGGGGCAGGAAAGGAACAAAGACGCAGACGTAGAGATGGACTTGAGGACATGGGGAGGGGGAAGGGTAAGCTGGGACGAAGTGAGAGAGTGGCATGGACATATATACACTACCAAGGGAGATCAGCTCGGTGCTTTGTGACCACCTACAGGGGTAGGATAGGGAGGGTGGGAGGGAGATGCAAGAGGGAGGGGATATGGGGATATATGTATACATATAGCTGATTCACCTTGTTATACAGCAGAAACTAACACAACATTATAAAGCAATTACACTCCAATAAAGATGTTTAAAAAAAAAA